>NC_135549.1:20199841-20457341 GCF_964340395.1 Glandiceps talaboti
TGAGATGGTTCAATTCTTATACTTATATATGTCAGAGGGGTCGATCGCGAGAGACATGATTTCAATTGGTGAATCTTCATTGACCGCTAATCATTCAGAATGCATCTAAAATAAAATTGGCATCCCAGATGAGTTCGCATGTTGGCAGGGAGCTTGATAAAATATATCCAAGCAAGATAGGAAATTGCTTACATGTATAGTAGTGTATAGTAGTTTCAATAGCTTGGTGATAGGGAAACTCCAACAAAAACTGTCTTTGACCTTTTGCGCCAGGGGGGTGAATTGAAATCGATTCAATAGATTTAGACTTTTTGTTAATAGACAGGGGTACCTATTCAAATTGTCTACACTAGTATTATAATCAGGGACCTTTCTTATGAGATTACAGAACCATATATTTCAGACATCGATTAACAGCTCAGAGTATGTAGTGCTGGGGGCTATGTCATCGAACACAGAAGACTTGTCATCCAAAGAAAATATCATTTACGCATCCGTCCTTTTACGACAAAATCCTGCAAAATTGTAAATCTATCGAACTGTCTCCTCTTCATCATCACCATCACCACCATCCCTGGCCGCGCATGATATGCCTTCTTTACTTTATCACTCCCCCCCCCCCCCCCCCCCCGCCGCGCCTTCCTGCCTTCTATCCAGGTCATCTCAGATAATGTCCTTTATTATTCACTGTAATTTCTTTTTCATCAGTCTGGCCTCAACTGTAGACTGCAATGCCTCACAGCCTTGGCAAATATTTATCCTTTATGACCGATTTGATCAAAATAGAAACGATTCTCCCTATGATCTCTTTATAATCAGAAAGCCCTGAAACGCCACTTTGTCAAAATAGAAGAGACAATATTACGCATTTTAGCAGACACAAATCTCTCCTAATGTCTTCTCTGAAGTCATTGAATAAAATTGAACACAAATTGGCCCCCGGCAGTAGCCATTTTGGATTCAAATTTATAACAACAATTGTATTTATTCATATGGACCTGCCATAAAAGGTTACATCTAACGATATCGAAGTTTCCATCAAAACATTGAAGTGCCTGGGGATATAATATGATATATGTTTTGCTCGCCAGTATGTGCATGTAATATTGGTTTTGCCTACCGATTTTCAATTAAACGGGTCAATAAATGTTGAAATATTGGCAGTCGTGGAGGTTAGTTAACATCTGCTTTGATACTCAGTGTAGGGTTTACACGGCTGTATATAATGTGAAAGCTATATATAATGTGAAAGCTAATGAAATTATATTTTCACTTCTGTTCTTAGTGGAATATCTTCTTCTTCTTTTAAAAAAAAAAAACTTAGTGAGTTTAGATGAAACTGTTGAAATATTGCCTGAGATAATGACCGGCGATCTGATTCAAGTCCAAATCTGGATTTCAGAGATGTTATTAGTTGTACAAAAGTTGGCATTACGAGCATCACCGATCCATTGACCTCCAACTCTTGATGGACCTTGTTTAATTTTTGAATAGCGTTGACGAAATCATGTCATTTATTTCATAAAGCTTTGTACAACCTGAATGGTCATCGGAATCAAAGTATTACCGTACGCGTAGGTGAAATACTTAAGATTCAACTAAGATTCGATTCGTTCGTCAGATCACAAGCCGCAAGCGCATATGAGAAGTCGTAAAAACTGTCACGCTTTTATAGATCAAAATGGTGAGCAATGCCCATGAATTCGGCTATGTAACGTAAACTTATGTCATAAAAAACGGATCTTTTAATTATTTTTGTTATTTCAATTATAGTTTCAATAACATCGATTTCCTGCTGTACTCAGAGAATTCACCTGAGGGTCATATGTCAATGAATATAAATCAGGGCGCCTAAACGACGTGACTAAAATTCTCGCGTTTCTGTAAATATTTGTCACATAACACTTTCGTTTTAGACTGGTGCCCAAGAAATCACGTAAATGATGTCATTCAAGTTAGAAAATTTGGCTTAAATGTGACGACATTCAAGAATGGATTCGCTCATCACAAGCGGATATGAGAAGTCGTAAAAATGTCCCCCTTTTGTGGATCAAAATGATTGGCAAATGGCCACGAATTAGCTTATGTAGCGTAAACTTATCTCATAAAACAGAACTTACAATTAATTTTTGTTATTTCAATTATAGTTTCAATAACGTCTATTTCCTGTACTTGGAGAATTCACCTGAGGGTCACATGTCAATGAATATAAATCGGGTCATAATCTACAATTTTGGCGCCTAAACGACGTTGACTAAAATTCTCGCCTTTCTGTAAATTTTTGGCAAGTCACATTTTTGTTTTAGACTGGCGTCCAAGAAAACACGCAAATGACGTCATTCAAGTTAGAAATTTGGCTTAAATGTGACATTCACACAAAAAAAGTAATGTCGCGGATTTCTTTAAGTGTCTGATAAGGAAAGGAGAAGGCGAGATGAAAATTAAATATATTACTGACAATGCGACGTGAACAGAAGCAGTTTTGAGAATTCCGTTGCAATTTACCAATTTACCAACTAACAATCGAGTGTGTCTGATAAATTGCGTGTCTTTCTAGATTCTCTGATGTTAATTGCGAGATATACTTGGTTTGATACATGTGCTTCAAATACACAGTTCTTAATTGAAACTCCGGCTTCAATTCAATGTAGCCCCTTGACAGTTGTCTTTCACTCTGAACAAAAAGACGTGCAATTCTCGCCTGTTGTGAATTGCCATACTGTGAAATTAAAGTCGACGTGCCGTCATCTACATTCGTTATCACAATGTTGATTTTCGAAGGCTGTAAAATTACTCGTCATTCGGTCACTAACTTCTCACCGGACGTAAGAAAGTAAATCTATTTCTTACATTGACTGCTATAAAGTAGCAATCTTGATAATGTAATTTCGTAGACACTTTTTTTGGTCTAAGAAATTCTCAATAATTTGTTACAGATAGTGTCTTGGTGAGTATCGTGTAAGACACCATTCGTTACTTTCATTTGCATTTTTTTAACTAGTTGATGTCAGAATAGATAATCACAGTAATAGACGCTCTGAATTAATGAAATTGAATGGGTCCAAAATATAACTAAAAAGTAGGGAGTAATAATTATGCAAATTTGGTCAATCTGTCTATCGGACAGACAGACAGACAGACAGACAGACAGACAGACAGACAGACAGACAGACAGACAGACAGACAGACAGACAGACAGACAGACAGACAGATAGATAGATAGATAGATAGATAGATAGATAGATAGATAGATAGATAGATAGATAGATAGATAGATAGATAGATAGATAGATAGATAGAGCTATCTCAAACCTACGGGGATAAAATAAAAACAAATTGGCTGACTTAAAGTAGATTTAAATGAATTGTCTTGTTACTGAGTGAGTGAGTGAGTGAGTGAGTGAGTGAGTGAGTGAGTGAGTGAGTGGGCGCGCGTGAGTGGGCGGGTGAGTGAGTGAGTGAACGGGTGGGTGGGTGAGTGAGTGAACGGGTGGTTGGGTGGGTGGGTGAGTGAGTGGGCGAGTGAGTGAGCGAGTGAGTGAGTGAGTGAGTGGGTGGGTGGGTGGGTGGCTGAGTGAGTGAGTGAGTGAGTGAGTGATCATCTATTAAGTTATTCAGTCATCCATCCATCCATCCATTCATTCATTCATTCATTCATTCATTCATTCATTCAAGCATTTATGTGTGTTCATTGATTTATCGATTGATTAAACTGTATTTTGCAGATTGTCTTCAAATCTGTGTCTTAAAGTCTCAAAGATGACAAGACAAATATGCAAAAAAAACGAGTTAGTAAAAGAGGAGGGCTAGAGTGTACTGATACGCCAACGAGGATGATATTTCACGACCTAGGGGGTTGAGAGTATCCAAGGAATTACAAAGTAAGTCAACGTAATGAGGGACGATGAAATTAGAAGCATTGCGTGATACATCAATCACTTAGTCATCATGTCAACTTCACAAATAATGGATGGGAAAGAAGATTCAAACATTACAGGACTTGCACGTTAGTTTCGTCTTGCAATCAAAGTATTATATAATTCACATTGACTGAAGCATATAGACACTCCACTGTCTACTATTGAAGTGATTTTTCATAACCTTAGCTTGTGGAGTCACTTGCAGTGCTGACTAAAACATCATGATTGATATTCGCTTGACAATATATCTCAGAACTAGATTCGCCGTGTTTCGCAATATATGAGGAAACTCTACAAGTAATAAATAACGTCTGCTGAGTTCCCCTTTCACGTAATATGTGATTTAATTTAATTAGTACTAATTATGTACTTCCTTGTAACAAAGTATTGTAAATAAGGTAAGTTGTTGTCATCTAGCGTTATGTTATTTGAATTTCATAACTAGCAGTCAGTTCGACAGTTGGGTAAATAAATAACCATTTCATAATTTTCAACACGAAGTGACGTTCACAATCATATGTTATCTTTCACCTTTGTTGTTATTGGCGGTGGTGATTGTTTTTTTCTTTTGCTTTATTTGCTGTTGTTTGTGGGGTTTCTCGATAAGACAGACACAATGTCTAAACAGGCACAGTGGTGGCGCTATATATGGGAAGGTATTTAAAAAATTCACAATAGACAAAAAGGCGTATCACCCACCCACCAACTGAACTGGTGATGGAATATGCAAATTGTGCAACTTTCTAAAGACATAATGTAAATTTTTTGACATTGCTAAATCAAGATAGCAAATTCGTGTTTATTTTAATTAAAATTCCAAAACCAAATGGTAGACTCAATTCTAAGCCACATTGTCACTTTAATAGTCAGAAAATGACATATAACATAATTACTTTTCGCTTCCCTGGTGGCATGATATATAAAAACAATTGACAAGACCAATTAATTTTCCGTGTATATTTCAACGTTCTATTATATATCAAGAATATTTCGGACGCCGATGAGATCTGCCAGCACATATATAGAACGGTGAAATAAGAACAAAGTCGTTATTTTCTACGGGGGAAGACACTAACTCTTTATAGCAAACTGCACGTACATTGTATACTATTACCTTCGGGTGATCAATCATGTCGGTTGTCGTGGTATACAATACGGTCGGTACTTTCCATTTTTACATTGTAAGTCTTCGTTTTCACACAGATCGAGACTATATACGCTTGGAGCTTTTTCGCATATTATTAAACGCCTTTTTTTTTTTACTATTTTAGCTTCTCGGGGTAATTTCAAACGTAAAGAGAAAGTGGTTTCATGGACAAGAAATCATAATTGTAATATATCGCTACTCTATGAAAAATGACCCTCAGTATTGACATTAAGCTTGGAAAGATACTGAGGATGAGAAAATTATTAGCGCACTGCGAATATTTTTTATTTTTTTCAAGTAATAAAGCAGCTTTACTATCATGTTTCTCTACTTGACAAAACAATGCAAAACAACACAGACCAAGTCTGTATTTGTGACTCAATTAATTGCAAAAAAAAAATACTAGCATGTGTGAAAAGCTTGTCATTGTACACAATGAAGTGATTCGTAAACTGGATTAACGCAAATATTCACTACGTCATGTCAAGTCTGCGCATGTATCTGTCCCTTCCCCCATGTAGTGAAATATCACCATGTACGTAAATAGTTTGATTACTTGTGTTTATTTGTGATTGGGAAGGTTTTTTTGCCTTAACTCAGTCTGTTTGAAAAAAGAAGATTATTTTCCTGTATATACAATAAACAAAGTGTTAAGACATTGTTTTATTTATTTTTTAATTGTTTATGCAATTATGAGTCACAAACATATACTTGGCTTAATTTGTTTTACATTATTATTGTGACTAGCAAAAATATATTAAACATTCATCCACATTACCACCTTAACGTTGGACAAGATATATGCCATCATACGCAATGAAGTTATTTAAACACATGTCTAGTACAAAACGTCGTAGGTAAGAATATTACAACACTTATTGAGCTCCCATATACCGTTGGGTGAACAACTGTAGTTTGTGATCATGGTCATAATTTTTTGCGATCGCCTCTGAGGGCAGTATTAGCCAGTATAGACATGAGTTTTGAATCAAGGTCTTCGTCTGTTGTTGTTTTTTATTTGAAGTCAATGTAAAATGCAAAATATGAGTAATAGTTCCTTGTAAAATCTATTATACAGTGAGTGTACAATATCAATTTTAAAAGGATGATGGCTTTAATATTAGGGATCATGTCAAGAAATTCCCTGGTAACGGCGGTGTCTTTCTTGATAAGTCGACGTCCTTCCAATCTCGTATCTTTCATCCTCACTTTCATTATGTCCCCTTCTTATAACTTTTCTCCCTTTCTGTCTCTTCATGTCTCTCTCTTCAGTCTCTGACATTCCACCCGCTTTGTTTCATATTTTGTCCCAGTCTGTCTCTGTCCGCCTTTCTCTTTACCTCCATATCGGTCCGATCCATCTTTTTAATCCTCTCTCCCCCACAGTCTCCCACTAGAACTCGTTCCTTCCTTTCCTCTCCCTCATGTCTGTCTGTTTCCCTTTTCCTGTTGCTTCTTTCTCATTTTTCTTTCTTTCTGTCTATTTTAGGGATGGGATCTCCCTCCCTCTCTCTCTCTCTCTCTCTCTCTCTCTCTCTCTCTCTCTCTCTCTCTCTCTCTCTCTCTCTCTCTCTCTCTCTCTCTCTCTCTCTCTCTCTCTCTCTCTCTCTCTCTCATAAAATAAGGTTAACAATGACACGTGAAGTATTGCCCTCGTCGTGTTTTCCTGAACATTTTACAATGTAATATTAAAGAAGTGGCAACTGTGACAAATCTTTTCTTACTTTTTTGTAAATTTTGCACATAAAAAATAAACATTCGAATTACAAATAACATGTGGTACCTTTCCACTCTCAAAGTTGGTTTCCACAGTTGTAACATTACCTTGAAGTGTTCTTAAAAACTTATTGGAGGTGAATATTTTGACGGGGAGGGAGGTGTATGATTGAGTTCAGATTATTAAGTGGTAATTGGTTATATTTGGAGCCTTGGGCGTTAATTTTAATAGTTATATGAAGTATGGAGTATATGAAAAAAAGTTTACGTGAACACGTCAAGAAGCCAGGGAGGGTTACTCAAAAATATTTATAATACAATATCAACACATTATTGAAAACATATCTTAGTTCATATGGGTGTTTGATGTGATGTTTTACGACCACATTGTCTATCATTGATGTCAGATGTTCGTCGCGCAGACACACACACACACACACACACACACACACACACACTTCTATGAGAAAGGACAAGTTAAAATGTATTGCACTGAAATATCGATAACACTTGTTAGGACGGTACAATTTTTAAAAAGATTTTATGTTCATTTGTAACCTTTCGTAAGAAAGGATAACTTTATAGCTTTGTCTGTCTGTCTGCCTGTCTGTCTGCCTATCTATCTGTCTGTCTGTCTGTCTGTCTGCCTGCCTGCCTGCCTGCCTGTCTGTCTGTATGTCTGTCTGTCTGTCTGTCTGTCTGTCTGTCCGTCCGTCCGTCCGTATATGTGTGTGTGTGTGTGTGTATGTATGTATGTATGTATGTATGTATGTATGTATGTATGTATGTATGTGGACACAGATAATGTTTAACTTTACTGTAAGTGAATAACACTTATTTTAGATACTGTACAATTTAAACGGGATTGTTCTTGTTGTATGGAAAACGTCTTCTTTATTTTTTTCCCAAATGAATAATAAATCTTACTATTTACCCAACAACACAGACGAAAACTATATGTATCAACGTGTAATGGGAGAGTATCTAGCATTGCCGTAAAGGGGACAGTAGTTTACATGATAGGGTTTAACTCAATGATAGGGTTATTTAAACTATTTATATAAAAGTCAGTTATCACCTTGATATGAGCTGAACTATTAGTTGCGTATATTTTTGGGCATATTATACATTACAAACTAATGACATGATTAAGTTGCGTTTGTCACAATTGGTAGCGGCTTACACCACCAGTGAACGTTTTTAAACGTTCATACAGAAGAAAGTAGTTGTTTGTCAGACAGTCTGTGACGTTATGTATGTGAATAATGTTGGGGTAATACATTATCCCTTTAACCATGTTACTGATTGGCTGCAGGATTATATTTTAGCAAAGTAACGTGGAAACCAGTTTACTTGATTTAAAAACGTCGTCTGCTCCAACAACATCGTGTTACCGCTAATTGCTAGACTTCATCTAGTTGGATTGATAAAAGTATTCATAAATAGTACGGAACCCATTTCATAGTCCAGCATCAAGGTTAGGTTACATAGTATCACAGATAGGATTACTACCAAGTTTCCAATACAGGTCGTGTAAAAAGCTGGACCGTGTGAGGTCAAAGACAGCCAATCATATTGCGGGTAGGCATGATTGTTGTTTCCAGTACATGACCTTTAGACCTGGTTGATGACCTCGTGTAGCTATGTAGTCTCGCTGCACTGTCGTTTACTTGTAAACAACACAACATAACCCACTACCCTAAAGTTCCACCTGTGGGCTCAAATTACACAAGGTAGGTTAACAGTAACGGGTTCTTTACCTTGTAATTTTTAACTAAAGCTCACATACGTGGTGGAGTGACTTTAATAGGATATAATGTGACTATCATGAACATATGGCTTACTAACCTACTCATTTAACCCTTACTTGTCACAATAATCCATGTATATTTTAGAATGCTCTTGATCTATGTTATGTCAAATTCATGTGAGTGAAATATCAAAATACTCAAATTTAGGGGCCGGTGTAAGTCCAAAGTGCAATAGAAGTGAAGCATTGATTGTGAAAAAGCCAAGCATTTACATGACATGTTCTGTAACTAGTGTGGTAGCGAGGTAATACATGTATAATATGTATAGGTGTAGTTATGTATGAACTCTTACGTGAAGTAAATATTAAAGAACTGGTGTAAGAAACAGGGACAAGACATTACTGGGACAAGCCATTAGCCAAGCAAGTGGACTTGTTATCAAAGAGTACCAATATTTACACATGTGATGATGGGCTCTTACATAACACAAGTAAACAGCTGTAAAACCTCTATTCGGCCGTCTACATGGACTGCAATTGAGGCAAACCTTATCTCCGTACCGTCTTATATCAGTTGTTATCAATTTATTAGGCTATTATAAGTAACGCTACAAACAGCTTTAGAGAATGCAAACAACTTTTATGACACCCGTTTTCGCCAGGCAAGCCCGCGGGTTTGTTGCACTTGGACCGCTAATGGTTTGTGACTGTCATGAACAAATATTTACATGTACCACATTTCAGACAAGGCTATATGCCATTGTAGGAAAGTTTTTTTCTTCCATCACAATCCAAAACACAATTACCCCCCCACCCCTCGACAATTTTCAAAACAGCATGACCCCACACTGCCAATTTCAAACACAGTGTGACCCCTGGCTGAAGAAAATGACCGGTCCCTTAGCATTGCGCCCTTAATAGAATTTGGCAATGGACGATCTTTAATGTGTCAGGAAAATTACCTCCGCTGACAGGGCTGTTGTTGCACTCGGACCCCGTGCGTGGTAGTCGAACTAGATCTGGTGACTGAGTAAGTTATGGAGTAATCGAATGTGACTAGTGTGCGGGATGCAGGCTTCGGGCCAAATTGCGGACTGGACGCCAAATTTGCGGGTCAATTTGCAAGCTGCGGGCCAAATTGCAGGTCAATTTTTGAGCATTAATATTTAATGTTATTTCGGGACCACTGTTGGTTTTATACTGTGTCACTCTACTCTAGTAAAATGAAAGAAAGAATTAATGCTATCTCTCTGAATCTAGGTTCTTTCATACATATTACATAGGTGCTTAGTGGTATTTAACACATCTTCATTTATATAAACTCCGCGTCTTGCAGTACCTCGGGTTAATGACCTTAGATGACACATGACCGTACTAAACTGACCTACATTTTCAGTGTATAATTTATTTAGCATGAGTCGAGTATGCGTCAATGCCGAGCCTGATATATCACATTCACAACTCCCCAGTGACCTTTTGAAATCGTGTCTGGTGATCATAATTTACATGTAACAAAGCACTTCAGAACATCTGGAAGATAAACGTTTACAGCCTGTAAAAGAGAGCGAGCACTGAGTTAAGGTTCAGGTCAGTGAGTTCACTTACAAGTATGGTTTATCGTAGCATACAGGTATCGAAGGTACAGAGTCCGTGGCCGGGGATAAAGGCTATAATTGTATATACAGTATAGCCTAGAGTTAATTATAGGGTAAATAATCATATTGATCCAATATTATCCATCCACTCTGTCTCTCTTTATAGAAATGCTGCGGTTCTTAAGACACCCAAAACGCTTTGAGAGCCTCCTCCCAAGGGCTTACAGCAGCTCTTCATCAAGTGGCGATGGTGACGTCACAGCTGAACCTGTCCAAAGTAGGTGTCAGGCTATTTGTTGGTATTATTATTAATTAAATTAATTCAATTGTCCTAAAGGCGGCCATACTACATGTACCACAAATTGTATTATTCATATTTCAATATTATAAGGTGTCCAAATTCATCCTTCTGCAGATTGAAGATGTTTTACTATGATATGTTTGATTTTATAGCACCATTTCAATCCACACATATGCTCAAAGTCAGAACACTGTTAAATTCCAGTTATTACTCCTGGTACAGACTTATAATAACAACACGTTTGCCCTTATGCTTCTTCAAGCAACCCAAACATACATACCATGGCAGCCTGATCTGTAAGGATTATAAGGTTACAGCATTCACATTGAAACCTTTACCCCCACTATAGGTTCTCATTTAAACCTTCACCCCACTATAGGTTCCCATTTAAACCTTTACCCCACTATAGGTTCCCATTTAAACCTTTACCCCACTGAGATTCCCAGTTGTAGAGCCTAGGCGGCTCAGAATCTTAAACTAATCAAAAACAAACAATGGCAGCAATTACAAAGGCTTGCATCTGCAACTTTTAAGCTAGCCTTGGCCGTGCAATCTTAAACCATTCAACCATCATGACTCTACAAATTCTACTCTATGGAAAGTAATTAACTGTTATCACTTTGACTTTTTTATTTTGACCTTTTCATAAAATTTCATAAAGTTTTTGTTATTGATCCTCCCATAATCCAGATGTGTACCGTGCCCCAGCTGTACGTGTCCCAACCATCAATAAGTTGCAGGATATGGCACGGAAACATAATATGGATATCACTCTTGATGAGCTACAAGCATACAGAGGTCAGTTAGTTTCCTACAACTATATCCACACTTTATTAATTATAATTTTCTACAACAAATTACTAATGATAATTATACAGTGATAAATTAACTGTGGTGGAATATATATATATATATATATATATATATATATATATATATATATATATATATATATATATATATATATATATATATATATATATATATATATATATATATAATTATCACTTATGTCCAGTTGTGTGATTAAGTATATGTATAGACTTAATCCAACAAATTAGGAAGTCCTAATTCATAGCTAAGAGTTCGCAAACAAAAATACCTATTGACAGACTGATTTAGCTGTTGTCTGAAGATCACAAAAGCAAGAAACTCTTGAGTTAAGGCAGTTAGGATTATAATCCTGCAATTCCTTGGATTAAGTCTTTTCTGTACTGCTACTAATAGTAAATTTTAGCACTATAATCAGTTTTAGATATTGTAAAGACTGAATGAGGTTAAATATACAACCATTTGAGGAAATCATACTATCAGGTGATACCACACTACTGTGAGTGCATGTATTTTACATGAAGTCCATTGCTAGTTTATATCATCATATTGTACTAATTTTGGTTTGTGTCTAGTTTAGTTTGCCTATAGATTGATTTCTGTATTACTATTCCAAAAATTACTTGCTTTCACAGACCACATGGGAGTTTTGGCCAAGTCTTTTGATGTGGTAGACAGTAAGCAAGAACCAACACTTCCAGTTAAATATCCACGAACACCAGGATATAGACCTAGAGAAGAAGACAATCCACTAAATGCATGGTAGGGTACGGACGTTGGATAGTTTTGATTATTTCATATGTACCACAGATTACTTGCACTGGTGTACATGCATACTAGTGGTATTTGCACTGGCGTGCAATGCCAAAAACATTATTGCATGCATACCTGCATACAAATTATATGCAAATATGAATATGATCATTCATTCTACACGAAAGCGTGTGATCACATAGTGTCATTTTTACGGAAATTTGTTGTTTTGAATAAACATTATGTAATAATAACAGTACCCCATGCTATGTGAGTGCCAGCATGTGTATTTGCACTTGTGCTTGCAGTGTGTTCTGCTGCATTTTCAGTCACTATGCTCATGAAAGTATGACTGTAGAGAGTACTGAAAGCACTCATGCAAATACTCAGAGTTCACCACACTTGCACTCACACATCACACAGGGCCTCTTACAGTCACTTTAATATATTATTCTAGTGATCATGTCATTATTAAAATGTTACTGTCAAAAATGTGAACCAAAACATATAAAACATAATATATAAAATATGAAGGAAAAAAATTGTCAATTTGATGGGCGAAGTTAATTGCCATATCAAGGCTCTTACATATCGTATCATTAACACATATACACCCAATGCTTGATTCTCTGCCAGTCTTTACCACAGGCAAATTATGTAATTACGTCATTCTCTTTCTATTAAACTTCTGCCATTGTAGGTATTGGCGTTGTGATATCAAGGGTGCAGAGACTGGTAAACTGCAAGGAAAGACTTTTGCCATCAAAGACAATGTAGCAGTAGCAGGAGTTCCTATGATGAATGGTAGCTATATACTAGAGGGATATGTACCAGAATATGATGCAACCATAGTTACCAGAATCCTGGATGCAGGTATATTAACTATTAAAATATAGCATGCCCAGCTTAATGTGAGCCAATTATTCCACAGTGTGTCTGTATGGCACAAGCATTCTAAAAGACATAGAGGAAACAACTGCTGTTATTTCACAATCTTAATTATAGGACAAATAGTGGATACATAGGGCACAAATACAGCCATGCAATGGTTACTGACTGCTGGCGGCTGCTGTTGACAATACAATTTTGTTCAAACAATCATTCTGTGTGGAAATAGTGGAAATCTCCAATATATCGGTACACACAACAAAGAGTATTTTTCAAGACTCATGCAATGTTGTTCAACTTATAGCAAGGCACAGAATGGTGCAAGTTTACTGTTTTCATACTAACACAAGATTCTATATATAGTTTTCCTGATGAGTGATGACTTCACACATTTGATGCAGTATGTACTGTTCTCCTTTACAATTTGTACAAAGTTCTGTATTTCATGTAGAATTCATTGGCCTCAGATGTATAATGAAATGATATGACTCATTTGTATATAAGTTATTATACCACACACAAGTAAGTTTGAATATGTTCTAACAAAAGACATAATTGGTTCTGTATTACTCGCAATGAAAATTCCAAATTGCTATTATTTTTCCTGATTGTTTTGGTAAATTATCATTGAGAGGTTAATATGTTATTCTTCACTTTTTCTTCATTCAGCCAGAAAATACTCACTACCTGCAGGTTTTGTAACTACTCATGTATCTAAGGCTCATAGCAAATAAGGTCCCATCTGGTCACAAGTATTGTCCTTGCCATGGCTGAACAAAGAACAATATCATGGAATAATGTCTAATAGTAGTCCTGGCAACATCACCTGTTTCAAATATAGGAACTAAGTTCTATAGACATATCACTATAGTTGTTATTGAACTTGATTGAAATTTGAAAATGACACGTGTGGATCATTTGATTTTCTCAATGCTAGGTGGACGCATTCTTGGCAAAGCAGCTTGTGAAGATCTGTGTTTCTCTGGAAATAGTTTCACATCAGTGAAAGGAGCAATCAGAAATCCACACAAGAGAGACCACAGTGCTGGTGGTTCCAGCTCAGGAAGTGGTGCACTGGTAAAAACTGAACTTTTTATACAATATACATGTACATTATTGTTTCAAGTCTTAGTGGTTTGTGATTTAAGGATACAATCATTAGCTTGCATGCCTCATTAACATAAAATTGCACTAACTATAACTGAAGTATTAGTTTTTTTATCAGACAACCAATTATTGATTATGATATTATTATTATTATTTATTTATTGCATCCCTTTTGTATCAGGGGCTCGAGCATGTTAGGAGCAGCACTAACAGAAAATTATACTACTAAAAAAATTAAAGAATAATGACTAGTATAATCACATACAGGAACTAATATAGAATAGTTTAGAGGTTAGATCTTCTGACTACTAACAGTTGGGTAATTTTTTTTCTCAATCTTTGGTTTGTTTCAAAAATTACACAACTGTTAGTAGTCAGAAGATCTAACCTCTAAACTATTCTATATTAGTTTTAATCATGATATTAGATATCATGATTGCATTGCAGTGCTGATTTTAAGGTATGAACACAAAAATCAATATGATTTGATATAGTGCATCATACTATGTGTACAGCTACACAAATATATTTACCCACAAATGATTCAATTAATACTGTTCAGTGTGTATGATATTACAAGTCAATATATCAGTTTTTCAAAAGTGTTCCAGTTGCAGCTAGTTCAGCTTTAAGTTAGCACAAAATAAGATTGAGTCATTGATATACTATGTATGCTATTGTGTCACTTATTAAAATCGGTGCTGTGATGTCACTCAGTGTATAACACTAGCTATGGTGAATTGCATTGTTCATAATTTGATGTCATAGACAGTGACACTGCAGGACAGGTTGTAATTGATAAAAAAAAATTAATGAATATTATACTGACCTCTTTTTCAAAAAACTATATGGTCACTCAAAATATTTTTCATTGATTTTAACTGAGAAGAGGTTAGAGTTTTCTTGAACAAAGTAACAATAAAATTTAAAAGACTTTATTTCCTAGACATATTAAATCAAGTCATCTGTAGCTTAATTTGCCTTATTTTTAGTTTTTCTCTGAATCTTGATTTTTCTTAAATGCTTAATATTAGTGATGCTTTTTTTGGAAGGTTAGATCTTTGTAAGTGTACTGATTTTAAGTATGCATTGCCGCTAAGCTTTTAAATTTCAAGATCTTTACATATGTGTGTCATTAATATGTTCATCAGTTTTGTTTGTAGCTCAATTTTTTCATATTTCTGAGTATTTTTCTGAACACTGATATTTTTATAGTGGCAATACGGATGACAAGTGGGTGTTTATTTTGGGGGTTTTATTCATAAAGCAACTATACTTGAAAAAGGAATGTGAAACAACATATACCTTAAGATCCTTGTTTGCAACTCAATAAATTGCCAAAAAATAATAAACAAAAAAATGTGTAAGATGGGTACAATAGACTTTCTAGCATTTTGCAATTTATTGAGTTACCATCATGGACTTGGTATATGTTGTTTCACATTGGGTTTTTTTCAAGTAGGAATATACAGTAGAGCTGTTTTATGAATACAAAAATCCAAAATAAATAGCAATTTGTCATCCATACGGCAACTTTTAATAATATCCTTCTTTCGTAATAGGTTGCCTCTGGGCAAGTAGATATGGCAATTGGTGGAGACCAAGGTGGGTCAATTCGAATCCCATCTTGTTGGAGTGGTATCGTAGGTCTGAAACCCACCTACGGGTTGGTACCATACACTGGAATAATGCCAATTGAGTATACCCTTGATCATACAGGACCAATGACAAAGAACGTGTATGACTGTGCATTATTTCTTGAGGTAAATTTCCTTTGCCTTCCTCTGTTCAGTCCTTTCATTTATCAGCCCATTAGAACAGTGCTTGGATTATGATTATTATCAAAAAGTTATGAATACATAAACTTTTAATATATTTAAGCTCAACATCCTATTGTTTAACTGTTCTTGTACTGTGTATATAATGTACTTTAAGAGAATCTGATCAGTTATCATATTTTTTTTTAAGGTTCTTGCAGGTTATGATGGAGGTCTCGATCAAAGACAGCCAGTCAATCTTGCAGCGCAAGAATATACAAAACAGGTACAGCCAGTTCATTTTACAGTGCTAGAATACACAAACCAGGTACAGTCAGTCAATTTTACAGTACCTGAATATACAAAACAGGTATTGTTAGTCAATTTTACAGTGCCAACATACAATACAGGTACCATTAGTCAATTTTACAGCAGCAGAATATACAAAACAGCTGGTACCGTTAGTCTATTTTACAGTGCCCGCATACAATACAGGTAGAGTCAGATGGTTTTACAACACATGCATTACCAATATATGGACTATGATGTGTATGTCATCTTAGCATGAAGTCGTAAATTTCCTTCACAACATTTAATTATCATCACAAAAACTTCTCATCTTACTTAAACCAAAGTCAAACATGTGTAAACATCAACTGTACTTTGAAAACTTTGATTCTAAAGGTATGTCTAATAAAATTACTATAACCAGATGGTGGACAAATAAAAGCTTTCATATGAAATCATATCTGAACTTCAACTCCTCATTCTGTTTTAACTACATATAGCTGTCAACCAAGTTACCAGGTATAAAGGTTGGTGTACTCAAAGAAGGATTTGGCCATGATGTCTCTGAGAATGATGTAGATACAATGGTCAAAAAAGCAGCTTTTCAACATATTGTACTGGGGGCAAAGGTCACTGAAGTATCCATTCCAGCACATATTGATAGTAAGGTTATAGCAGTGGAAGGAATCTGATGTTGTTTGAAAGGGAAAAGAAATTTACATTGTCTCAAGAGTACTAACATTTTATCCATTATCCACACAACATTATATGATAAGCAGAAAGCTTTCAACTGCAAAACTGTCAGTCTTGTTTATTCTATGATATAGATGACATTGCTTAAAATGTCACAACATTTCCTACATGTAAGTATGAGATGAATTAAGAGAGGAAGAGAAACACACAGTGCTATAACTTAGTGTTAGAAATGTACATTGCTCGGTAATTGATAATCTTATATATGCGTTCAAGACAATTCAAAATAAGTTATGATTCAGTTGTGTTATTGTAGGCATGAGATCTCGAGAAAGTGCTTGATGTTTGTTTGTTTATTTGTCTGTATGTGTGTGTGCCTATTTGCCTAGGAATGACCAAAAACTTAAAACCATTTGGGATGAATTCTATCAACCTACCAAGTTTGCCAGTGTCAAGCTGTGCTAAAACTATGTACCGGTGATGAGTTTATCTATTGGAATGGTGTACTGCCCTTGTGTTTACAACAAATTGTTGATATGGCCAATGCTGACTATATTCCAATGTAAATATTACATTGCGCGCGCACGCACGCACACACACACACACACACACAAAGTAAACTAATAACTTCACCAAAAACTCAGTGGCAGTGCATGCCCTGGCATTCCGTGTAATGTTAAGCCATTATGTGAGTGTGTAACGATAGCTAGATTTTCTATCTATCTTTCTCCCTTTTTTAAAAAAAAAATCTTTTATTTTCCATCCTGATTTATTTAGGTAGTCATATATTTCTTGGTATGGCACTAGAAGGTACAGCTAACCTGATGATGACAGGATGTGGTGGTAGGTACATCACTAAACATATTATATTATCTACCTCAGTTGCATTTGTGAATTGATCAGTGATAATTTTATAAGGTAATAAATTTTATCATATACGTACCCACACACACAACAATTATTTCCAACATGTGTTCAAACTCAAAATTGAAAAAAAAAATGTTGTGACTTGTATGGAGTGAATTGCATGATAAGGCCTAAAAATAATGGTTCCAGTTACCCGGACCCACCTAGGTTTTCACTGCCAACCCTAACTTTTTTTTTACACATTCGAGAAAAAAATAATAAAATTTTGAAGTCTCATGAGAAATAGTGGATGTGAAAAATGCCACCAATTTAAAAAGACACTCTAAAACTGTTCTTCCAATCTGTAATGGCTTTACATATAATAGGATGAAATAAACAACACAAAGAGACCATTTGGAAAACAATGGAAAACCTGAACTAGATACTCACACATGAAAAAAAAATATTTTTAAAATTGAATGTAATCAGAACCACACAATATATTTGTTATGCCTAATTATGACATTCATAAAAAGTAGCAGTACTTTGTGTTTGTAGTGATTGAAAGTTCTACTTAATGTGAGAGTTTAAAGTTAAGTAGAGTGGCATCAAGAGGTTGGAGAGACATAGAGGACAGGAAGATAGAGGGTATGAAAGAAATAATGGTGGCAAGATAAAGGGAGAAGGGAGATAATGGTAAGAGAGGATATAGAGGAGGAAGGAGAGTGAGAAAGAATGGAGAGAAATACACTGTAGTGAACATCATGTGAAATTTAAACATGCACACACCAGTGTTTGTATGTTGCTATTATTACAGGAAGTCTTTGTCATTAAATATATAATTACAGTAAACACACTCAATATGCAAATTTGTGTTACAATTAGCAGTGTTTTCTTTCTCTTTTCTTTAATAGGGCCTGGATCACAAAATACAGGTTTTTACTCTTCAAGTCTCATAGATGCATTACATAAAGGTTACCGCACTAGAAGTAATGACATGAGTCATATTTTGAAAGTAAGAATCAGTTTAAAAGTTCACATTTAGTAACTAATTAACGTCAATGTATTTGCAGCACAACTGTTGAGGGTAAATTTTAATTTTCTACTATGACTCTATGGTCTTGTTGATAGGCATATTTGCATACATTTTTTGATGATTTTTTCCAATTCCTGCGACAAATCCATGGTGTTATATCAGCAATATATACCACCGTTTAACTGTTGCCATGGGTGTGGTCTTGTTGCTAGGCATATCTGCATACTTATTTTGCCTTTCCTTATTCAGTGTTATATTGGCATCATAACTGAACCTCAGTTCAGTTGTGCTAAAAATGTTGAATCAGTAAATAATTAGTTGTGTTTGAAAATTATTGCACAGGATTCCATTGCTCTTCTCTCCGAATGAGTTCATGATTACTTGCATAAATTTAAAACCATTCTTTCATTTGATTATTCTACCAGTGTTAGGGTTACAGGAATTATTTTTCAAAGCCCATGCTATCAACATTTCAGTCTTGCACAAGCACTCAACTATTCACAAGGAAGCTACTGTGATGTGTACATGACATGTTGTTATACAACATAATCAAATTGATTATGTCTGGATGTGTTATAAACAAGCAATAGTTCACAATTTATAGTAATACTATAGCAGCTTAAATGAAGCATCAATGCTGCCATCAAGCCAGCATTGATCAAAGTGTTACTAAATCAATCAAACTTGAACACTTGTCTTCGAAAATAAACTTCATCACTTCTCTGAAACAAAGAACTTAACCAGCACTTCTATACATTTCTCTTATTTATCAGTCTGATTTTCACTCTTCTGTATTAACAGACAATTCTTTTGTTTGGTGACCACTTGAAACAAGAGTATGGTGGTCGTTATTATGCCAAAAGTCAGAACATAAGAAGAGAACTTACCCAGGCATATGACAAAGTATTTGAAGAGTATGATGTCCTGATGATGCCAACACTTCCGTACAAAGCCCCCAAACTACCAACACAAAGTATTACCATTCCAGGTGTGTTATCCATGTTGTCTGACCTGTTGCACTGAAAGGGTTACTTATATTCATTCATTCATTCATTCATTCATTCATTCATTCATTTATTTATTGCCAATTTACAGAAAGTGATAATTACATAATGACAGGAAATAAATAAACAAATTGGCAATTTGGAGTAAAAAAAATAGCTTTTCGCTAATCAAGTATGGCTCCACCTCAGAGTTTACATGCTTCAACAGAGATTTGTTTGAATTTCGTCAAGTAGGTACTCCTTAAAAGCTTTCCCAGGCTGAACAGATGTTTTGATTCGAGACATTTCATTTCTGTTGGCAAACTGTTCCACAATTTTGTCCTTGAAAACCTGATGGAAAAGGATATGCTACTGACATGCAAAGGACTTGATATTTGATAATTTATTACATTTTCAATAGAGAAACATTAGGCAAGCGTATGGCTTAGATGATTGCCTGAGCTTTGAATGAAGTGAGCGTAAGCTTATTAATAAATTTCTCCCAATGTTGTGGACTGAAAACCTTGTCTTACTCATTTGTACTTTAGTGCCACTGATATTATCAAGAACAGCATGGTGTTTGGGCAGTTTTTACTCCTAGTAGTGATGTTTCCAGGAACATGTCACCAATCAGTTTCTGAACAAGATATTAAATTGTCTTGAAAGCTAGGGCACAAATTGCACTCATCAGGCTAGCCATCAATTTGACAAGAAATCATATGTTAACATGTTTCCTTCAACTATTAGTATCCATGGTATTCCCCATTACTGTAATATTGCCAAGAAGTGTCTGGATACATCACCTAAAATGTTCAAGAATAAATTGTCAGCCATGGCCAGTTAATGAAATATTTCACAAAGTTCATGCAATTTTTGACAATGGTATTATTATATGATAGTAAAATAGACACTAACATTTTGCATTTTCATTATAATTAACACAAGACAATGCTGACGAAAAAAAAAATTTCCCAATTAATCATGTCTCAACACCTGCACCATGCCATATCCACATTATTCTAATATTAGTAATAATAATAATGTAAGTTTTTATAATAGCGATATTCCATATTTTGCTCATCAAGTAGGTTTACAATTATTACCTTGTACACTTCTTAGCTCCTCGGGGAGCATAAATTCCATTGCAACCTCTATTGGCACATGGGATTAAAGCATTTACATTGTAATCTCTATCGTACCAGGTCCCCAATTATACAGCTGGGCTGTGTGTGGTATAATCATGGTTCAAATCTTGCCCAAGGACTTTAGCCTTTCAGAAACAAATGAGGCTCGAACCTTCAATTTGTAGATTCCAAACTGGCCACTTTTTAACCACATCACCACCATGATTCTACTATTAGTTAAATAAGAGCAAAATACCTAGGGACAAAGTTGAAAATGAGTTGAAAAGTATACCATCGTGTAACATTGCAAAATAAGTCAATGATTGTCAAACTACATGTCTGACTAATCTGTGATAATCACTTTTTTTTTACTTTCAGATATATATGAGGAGGCATTGTCAATGATTGCTAACACATCACCATTCAATCTAAGTGGCCATCCAGCTCTCACTATAAATACTGGTTTCTCTGATGGTCTACCAGTTGGTATGATGATAGTGGGAAGGAAATTTGAGGAGAGTACTGTCCTGAAGGTGGCCTATGCTTATGAGAAGCTAAGAGACAAGATTGAGAGCTCATAAATGGATGACATCTTAAATGATGTATATTTCTTCAGTAGTGCAATGTAGTGTCTACCAATTATATATCAATGATATGATCTTTATAAATTTTGTACATATAGAGCAATTTCAATTTATAATGCAATCATATCAAATGTAATCTAAACTCATATAAAAATATTTAATCAAGAAAATTGTATTACTTAAATACCTATAACATTAGCCTTCCTGTTCTTCTTACCAGTCTTATCTTGTCTTATCAGTCACTTTTAAAGAAGGACTTACGAATTAGCAGTGTTCCTTGACACAATGACATCTTGTCTTGTAACATTTTTTCTGGTCGTGTTTATAATCAGTTTAATAGTTAGGTGGGTTTTAGGGTTATTTGTTGATGTTTTGTTTGTTTTACGTCGTTTTTGGGGTGTCCATCTATGGTGGATGTGTATTGATGGATACATTTTGCAACAGGGTTCATTGGGAAATCAGTGCTGTGCGCTGAAATCTTAATCTGTAAAATACTGTAGTACTATAGAGACTCAATTCAAGTGTCTAACCCCATATAGTCACTTGCAAGTTTTCTTGTATGGCCGTGACCTTTGACCTGCACCTACTTGGTCAATGAGTCTGAAACTTGGTGAGATGTTTCTAAAAGTGTTATTCTGCAGATTTTCTTCGAAATATTTTGACACAATTGACCCCAGCAACCATGACCAAGCCCTTAGCAACAACCGAATGGCAGTATATTTTGCTCAAATAACAACATCATCTAGATCTGGTAGGTATGTGAGTAAACATTCAAAAGATGTATGCAAATATCCCTAGCAACAACATCACGCCCATAGCAACAGCCAAATGGTCGTGTATTTCACAAAGATAACAACAGGGATTAATAGACAATTGAACAAACATTAAAAAATGTCTGTAAATTTGCCTAGCAACAAGCCCATGCCCATAGCAACAACCAAATAATCACGTATATTGCGAAGGTAAGAACAGGAATTGAAAGACAAATGAATAAACACTCAAAAAATGTATGCAAATGTTCCTAGCAACATGACCACGCTCATAGCAACAGCCAAATAACCACATATATTTTGAAGATAACAACTGGGATTAAGAGACAATTGAATAAACATTCAAAAAAGTATGTAAATTGCCTAGCAACAAGACCATGCCCATAGCAACAGTCAAATAATCACGTATATTGCAAAGATAATATCAGGAATTCATACACAAGTGAATAAAAACATTCAAAAATGTATACAAATGTATCTAGCAACATGACCACACCCATAGCAACAGCCAAATGATGGCATATATCACAAAGATAGGCAACTGGATAGTCATTCAGCAAATGAACACCTATTGTTAGCATGGACTAGCATATGGATAAACACTTTTAAAAACTGTACAGTTGCGCTACAACGCCATTGGCGGTATTTTTTATTTTATATATACTTTTTTTTTCATATGTGAGATAGTTATGTTTTCTGTTGTTTCCCATATGGTCTCTGTATTGTTGGTTTCTTCTCATCAGATGTACAACCATTACCGATTTGAAGAACAGTTTATTGTCTTTTTAAGTTGATGTCAGTTTCCGCGTACACTATTTCTTGCAGGATTTCATAAGGCCTAAAAAAATTGTTTGGTTCAGGTTTCCCGACCCCACCTAGTTTTTCACTGCCGACTCTAAACATTCTTTATGTATTCGAGAAAAAAAATAATAAAATCGCGAAAATTGTGAAGTCTCGCGAGAAATAGTGAATGCGGAAACTGACATCAACTTAAAAAGACAAAATGAAACTGTTCTTCCAATCTGTAATAGCTGTAAATCTGATAGGAAGAAATAAATAAGAGATATCGGTTTACAACTAGTACACAGTAAACATCACAGAGCATTCATCAAAGAAGCAACAGGATCAAGACCATGTGACAGCAAACGATGCGCCATCTGCCCCTACATGGAGAAGACAGACACATTTCAAGGGCCAAATGCACAGCATTATAAAATAATACACCACATCAACTGCAAATCAGCAAACCTAGTGTATGCAATACATTGCTCACATTGCGAAAAAATAGTCTATGTTCGAGAAACCGGCGATACAATATACACACGAATGCAGAATCACCTATCACAAATCAAGAAAAAAAATAGATATGAACCAGTACCAATTCACTTCAATGGACCATCTCACTCAATAAAACACTTCAGAATCATAGCAATTGAAAAACTCTACACACCAGATAAAACCTACCGTCAACTACGTGAATCATTGTGGATAAAAAAACTAGACACACTCACCAATGGCATCAATAGAAAACAGTAACATAGCAACCAGTAGTCACCAGTACTCCACAGCTGGCTGAGTGTAATATTCATACCATTCCAAGACAAGAACACTAATTTGCATGACAATAACCACTGTCTTCAGTATTTAAAGTGTAACAGAACTTGACTTGTTTGATAGAACTGGAGACCCACCGATGAAGAGGAGCTCAGTCTCTTCGAAATATTTGGGTTAGAACTGTATGGTACATGATATTATATATATATATATATATATATATATATATATATATATATATATATATATATATATATATATATATATATATATATATATATATATATATATATATAATATATATATATAATTAAGAATTCTAAAATTGAGCGTAATCGAAACCACACAATTTTTTATTAGGCCCAATTCGCGATTTTATTATTTCTCGAATTCGTAAACAAATGTTTAGGGTCGGTGGTGAAAAACTAGGTGGGTGGGGAAACCGGAACTAAACAATTGTTTTAAGGCCTTAACGAAAACATAGATAAAAACGTTGTAATAATGTTTCCATATAAAATAATTTAAAAACGTACTAATCAAAACGAAACTGAAACGAAAATAAAACTATTTGCATTTTACGACAAATTACAATCAACATGAGAAGAAAATCATTTCAATTTGTGGTAAAATAGAAATTAAAGCAAAGTAAAACCAAATGAAAATTACAGTAAAATGAAATACAAACCCGAAACAATTCAAGCTTTTACCAAAAAAAAGTCGTAAAATTTTTAGAAAGTCGAAGTAAATTCGAAGAAAAAGCAAAGTAATATAAAAATGGAAATTTCAGTATAATAAAATACAAACCCCAAACGAAAATTTAAAAAAAATCAAACTTTTACAAAAAAGTCAGAAACAAATTTCTTTAAAAAATAAATACGAAGAAAAGGCGAAGTAAATTCCAAATGAAAAGCAAAGTAAAATGAATATGGCGAATAAGTTGTAATCATATTTGGATTATTCTGTCAGATCCAGTTAGCCACTGAAGTGAAGAAGGGCGAGTGATTTGTCCGAAATATGTCTGTTTTGTCAATCAAAAGTGAAAGACGAGAACATGTCTATAAAGATGTTACCAAATGTATCAAACACTAAGGTTGAATAAAACGAAAGGGGAAATTAAAGTGAAAAGCAAAGTAAAACCAGATGAAACAGAAAATGAAAATGAAATCAAAATTAAAATCAAACTTTAATCGAAATAAGATCGAATTTTCTTTATCATAAACTGAAATGAAGACCTTCAACGCCATGGCACAGAGAGCTTCCACTATGGCCCAGAGCTGCCAAAGAACAGTTGGCATTTCAGCAGTATAGGAATCGACATGGCTGATTAAGCTATTTACATCTCACTCGAATTGCGATCAGCTCACGCTTCCATGAACACATTCAAAGTTTTCCTGCAACGTACAAAAATGCATTAAGCAAATTTCTCACCAAACGTGCATACTAAACTTCCACAAGATTGATTAAATATGTATCGTTTGTGCATGTTCCGTTTTTCATGTCTGGAGAGGTGGTAGGTAAAATAAAAGTGAAAAGTAAAGTAAAATCGAAAGAAAATTAACATTAAAATGAAATGAAAAGTAAAACCACTATTGATTTAAAAACAAACTTAAAATATAACGATCCTACTATGGCCCAGGGCTGTCCTAGACCAGTGTGCAGTTCGGTGGTATAGTAAACAACATGCTCATTTTTTAAGTCTTTGAGGACAGCAGGCAAAGTTCAAATATCAAAAATATCAGTTATAATCGATGAAATAACATCATCCATCACTGAATACTGTAGGTAGGCTAATGCTCCAATCACTTGGTGACAACTCCTAATATTGTTTTGGAAATCAAGTCAGCCGTTTCTATCAAATGATAAACAAAACATCTTCACAAAACTCTCATGGTAAAAATTAGAAAGTGAAAGCACTTGTAGTTAGGGGAATGTTATTGGACAGAGAAATTATTATCGATTCTTGTAGGTCTTTAAGATAGAACATATAATATTAAGGTAATGATCAAGGTTATCGCATAGATCTGATATGATCCCTCGAATGGTGCTACACATTATTCATTGTCACACACCTTGTAAGTTGTATCACATAGATCTGATATGATCCCTCTAACATTGACACACATTACATTCATTGTCACACCTTGTTGTAATTTTTCGTTTGCTTCTTTAACAATTGTTCCTAGAAATGCTGAGGTTCGTAAAGCACTCCAGACGACTGCATTTTTTCCTCTAAAGGGCTTATAGCAGTTCTTTATCAAGTTGCGATGGTGATGTCACAGGAGAACCAGTCAAAAGTAAGTGTCAGATAGTGGTCAAGAAACTGTCAAATAATGAAATACATACCATCACCACCACCACCACCACCACCACCACTACAGTCATTCAAAGTTGTATACTATGCTTTCATTTCACATAACGTACCCCGTTTGTGATCATGCTAGCCCATAGAACGGGCTCTCAGACACAGAAACTGGACGTGTTCACTGCACTGGTCCAGTTTGGACTGAGCACTTTCGTTGAACACCACAGCATACCATGCATATGACAAGGTCCCCCCTCCTCAGCCTAGAGACTTGGCTATCCGACCAGCCAGTATAACGAGAGAGAAGACCAATTCTCTGGACTATGATCATGCCAGTTGTCCCATATGTTGCAAGCACTCATAAATCTTGTTACATACAGAACATTATAAAATACACTTAGTATGGTGTTCAATACAGAAATGTTATCATATGCAGTTTACAATTATAACCCTGACACAGACCTCGAGCAACATAACAACCCTATATACTTCCTGAACTTCCTGGGGAGCATACAGTCCATTGCATTACATAATTCACATTGGAATCTAGAGTTCTAGTCTGAGGTTCTGGAGCCGGGTTGCTCGAGGTGCTATTCGCCACAAATGGCTGTGATGAGGCACAAACCTGCACCCTGCACATTCCGAACTGCCACTCTAACAGTTTAATGATCATGACTCCACAAACCATATAACAAATTCAGCATACCAACTGCTTTGAGTTTCACATTTTCATTTTGACCTCGTTATAAATGTTAGTAATGTTTACGCATTCTTTATCCCATAACAGATTTGTATCGTGCCCCAGCTGTACGTGTTCCCACCATCAATAAGTTGCAGGATATAGCACAGAAGCATAATATGGATATCACTAAAGAAGAACTTGAAGCATACAGAGGTTAGACTATTAGTTTATTATTTTATTGATTACAGTTTTCTATGTACAGGGTTTTAGAGAAATCCTGGTGGAAGTGATGAGAGTCTAGCTACTTACTACCCTCAACAATAGACAGTCCCTCATACCATGAATATGCTACAGAACTATTCGTTGATTTATCTATCATTCCAAATTCTTTTATCACACAGACTACATAGGAACAATGACCAGGGGCTATGATGTGATAGACAGTAAACAGGAACCAACACTTCCAGTGAAATACCCACGAACACCAGGATATAGACCCAGAGAAGAAGACAATCCGCTGAATGCATGGTAGGGTTGGATAGTTTTGGTAATGATTCGGCCTCTTACAGACAGTTAGTCAGTCAGTCAGTCAGTCAGTCTTATTAAGCTAAACTTGTAAATGTTTGATCAACCAATTTGATGGGCAAAGTTGTCATATCAAACCTCTTACATGTGATATTTACAACTCATGATTACACGCGTACACCCAATACTTTATTCTCTGCTGATATTTACCTCAGACAAATTCTCTATCTGTTAACATTTTATCACTGTAGGTATTGGCGTTGTGATATCAAGGGTGCAGAGACTGGTAAACTGCAAGGAAAGACTTTTGCCATCAAAGACAATATTGCAGTAGCAGGAGTTCCTATGATGAATGGTAGCTATATACTAGAGGGATATGTACCAGAATATGATGCAACCATAGTTACCAGAATCCTGGATGCAGGTATTTCATTATATAACTACTGTGTTGATTTATGTGTGCCATAATATTCCATAGCGGATCTGTATGGTTGAAATGCTACAGAAGAAATAGCGTCTGTTATTTTTTCAGTCACGATTAAAGGACCAGTAGTGATACCTAAGGCACAAATACAGCCGCCATGTTGTTGACAGTATTATGTTCAAACAGTCTATGTGGAAATTGTCGAAATTTCCATAAATATTGGCACACATCCAGCATGGATGCAACTTTCCAGTGTTATCCAAAAACACTATTGTAATTAAGGAACTGAATGATGTATGACAGTTCAATCGTTGTTTACGGACACATTCGTCATTCATCATTAGCGGATGTTGCCTTGTAATAAAACGATATAATTGTTTTATATTCAAGTTACCACACACACACACAAGCCAAGTGTTTAAACAAAATAAATATCACTTTTAAACCCTCGTAGTTCTACAACTTGCATCTACATTATCATTTCTGTAGTGTTCAAAATATGAGTCAACCCGCAATTAATTTGTGTAGATTATGCTTAAACAGTTTTATTCATTTAGCTTGAAGATACTTGTAACATAAGAAATTTGTCCTACACTTATTGACTTGTAGTAACCAGGCCCCCTAAGGTCACGATTATTTACCTAGTCTGAAAAAAAGAAAACAAACTATTTAATAGTGAATACAATCTAGTTATAGTCTATGCATACATCAAACAATTTCAAATATAACGGAACTACTCTACCTATGACTTGTTCTATAGACATACAGTTGAACTTGATTGAAAATTGAAAGTGACCGACATGTGGGTCATTTGATTTTGTTAATACTAGGTGGACGCATTCTTGGCAAATCAGTTTGTGAAGATCTGTGTTTATCTGGAAATAGTTTCACATCAGTGAAAGGAGCAATCAGAAATCCACACAAGAGAGACCACAGTGCTGGTGGTTCCAGCTCAGGAAGTGGTGCACTGGTAAAAACTGAACTTTTTTATGCAGTATACGTAATGATACGTTATTATTTCAAGTCTTGCTGGATTCAATCATTGTGTGTATGCCTCTCATTAAGTTAGCACAAAATAAGGATATGTACCGTCATGTCACTGATTACAATATATCCTAATGCAAAATACGGCTGTTATAAATAGCAGTGTTCGTGACATGATGTCAGATTTTATGATATACAGTGCTTCATTAATAAACTTTCTATTCTCAGGATCTGTATGTGTGCCATTAGTGTGGTCATCAAATTAAAAATAGCGCCAATGGTGTTGTAGCACGACTGTATTTGGCTGCTGCTATGGACATGGTCTTGTTGCTAGGGATATTTGCATATATTTTTGGAATCTTTCGTCACATACCTACCCATCCCAGTTGTTATCTTTGTAATATGCATCGTCATTTTACTGTTGCTAAGGGCGTGTCCATGGTTGCTAGCTAGGGCTAATTGTGTCGAAATGTTTTCAACAACTGCAGAATAATACCTCAAGAAACATCCTTACCAAGTTTCAACCTATTCACCATCAAGATAAGTTTTTGACCAAAATTGACATTTGAACTGATAATTTGCATATTGCTGATGGGATCATCACATTCATCTACAAATCCCTAGATGCAACCCCATTAAATTTTAGCCCAATCTGCTCAGTAGTTTTGGAACTATATATTTTTGATAAAAAGACACACTTTTAGACCTAATTTGCATATCATGGATATGATCATCGTGTCATGAACAATTCTTAGTAAAATAAACACCCCTAAGAACGCTCCCACCAAATTTCAGCCTAATCTGCTCAGTAGTTGTGGAATTATTTTATAGATTTTTGACTAAAATGACACATGTTAGCCCTAATTTGCATATCGCTGATGGGATCATTATGTCATGAACAATTCTTAATCTAAACTCCACTAAGAACGGTCCCATCATATTTCAACCCAATCTGCTCAATAGTTTTGGAGTTGTAGATTTTCGACCAAAAAAGACACATTTTATACCTAATTGTCATATCACTGATGGGATCATCATGTCATGAACAATTCTAAATCTAAACAACCTCTAAGAACGTCGTTCCAACCAAATTTCAGATCGATCTGCTGAGTAATTTTGGAGGGTTTTTTAACCAGAAATCACACCTTTGACCCAAATCACGCACTGGTGGTAAGATCATTTTGATTTGAACAATTTCCCAACGAGACACCCGAGGTAATATACCCCCAAATATCATGAAAATCGGTAGTCCAGTGGTTTTTGACTTTAAGTTGTTCACACACAAACACCCTCACACATACATACACACATATCCAGACAGACAGACAGACAGACAGACAGACAGACAGACAGACATATTACCATGCCTATAGCACTACTGAACCTTATCAGTTCAATTGTGCTAAAAGCCTTAGTTTTGTTTGTAGCTAAATTCGTTATATTTCTGTGGGGTGTTTCTGAACACTTTTTTTAAAAGCATATCCATGATATCTCTTTTGATAGGTTACCTCTGGAGAAGTGGACATGGCAATCGGTGGAGACCAAGCCGGCTCAATTCGAATGCCGTCTTGTTGGAGTGGTAATGTTGGTCTGAAACCCACCTACGGGTTGGTACCATACACTGGAATAATGCCCATTGAATATACCATTGACCATACAGGACCAATGACAACGAATGTATATGACTGTGCATTACTACTTGAGGTGAGTTCCCTACTTATTCATCACTCCAGTGCCATTTTGTTTATTTTTCCCATTCATACCATTACATTACCAACTATGACCTGAATTTACACTTACTGTGAAATATGGAGTCCTGGTGGTCCTGGTTGTCATTATGATCGACTGGATAGAGGCTTGGAATCTTCAGGTTGCAAGTTCAAACCATATGGCTAAAGTCCTTGGGTAACATTTGAACCACAAGTGTGCTCCGATCAACCCAGTGATGTAATTGGGGCCTTGTACAATAGAAAAGTGCAATGGAATGTATGCTTCCAGGTCCCGAAGTATAAAATGAAGGTGTGTTGCTATAGGACCATGCGAAGGGTAATAATTGTAAAACAGTGTGGGCACAGTAGCACACAACGGTAAAGTAATACAACATGTAACTTACTTCATCTACATGCCACACTCATTTATAGTACCCATATCGAATGTAAAAGTATATTCTTTTAATTGCTTTGATGGAAACCTATGGTCTTTCTAAATGTAGTCTATTTGTAAATAGTCTTTTCGGCTAGCAAACAGCAGACTGATAGCAGTGAATTACAGTGCCACAAGTATAATTACATTTTCATTGAGCTTGCAATGAGATCTAGACAATGTGTTAGGACATTCATATAATTTGACACTCTAGTCATTGACTATTTACCTGCTTTGCTTTGCTAACATTGTTTATTAATTACATTGACAGATACACCACATACTGGCTGATGATTAGAACAATTGAAACAGAATACTTCTACACTTGATAAGGATGCTATAAGTAATTGTGGTAAATTATGCAAACGTTTTACTTGAGTGTTATGAGTTGTAATATAAGAACTAACATTAACGTTAACATGGTAGACCAAAATTTAAGTTCAAGATTCCATATGTAAGTAGTGCTTCGATAATTTAAATTTGAATGTAACAGCTACCTACTGTAAGAGGTGAACTTGCATCAGTAATATTGCCACTTTACTACAGATAGTAAGATAATAGTACTTAATATGTGCAAGTAGCTATGGTTTGGTAAAATGATGTTAATATTCTTTAAAATAAGTTAAACTGACGTATTGACCAAATTACAATAAGCACCTGCTGTAAGTTGTCCCGAGATAATGTTTTTTTTTTTTTAAATCTCATTGTAGGTTATCGCAGGTTATGATGATGGTCTTGATCAAAGGCAGCCAGTAAATCTCACAGTGCCGGAATACACAACACAGGTACAATTCATCAATTTTGCAAATCTTCGTGTCTGTTCATTGCTAGCTAATTAGTACATCTCAGGCCACTATCGAAACCAGATTTGCAATGCAGTGATTTCCATGATTGTATTCTTTGATTGCCTCTGTTTGAAGTTGGAATTAGCACTGGAGTATATCATACATGGGTGAAAATAGACTTGACCAATTGTCACAGGACTACGATATCAGCTCGAGATATGATGTCATATACTGTCAAGGTTCAGTCAAACTGCGTCGCTTCAAATGTAAACATTGTCTTCTGCCGAAATGTCATATTTGTCTGATTTCGAAGATGCTGATGATTTGAATAACATTTAATCGTTGACATTTTAATCCGGCGATTCACACGTCTAAAAGCATTAGGCATTTCATATCTCTTCTCTAGTAGTCTGAGTTAATATCCATGCAGACAAAAGAACACTTTTGAAATGATGAAAAAAAAACGAAAAAAAAAACAAGTTCTCATTCTATTTTAATTTTATAGCTATCAACCAAGTTACCAGGTATAAAGGTTGGTGTGCTTAAAGAAGGATTTGGCCATGATGTTTCTGAGGATGATGTAGACACAATGGTAAAAGAAGAAGCTTTCCAACTTAGCAAAGTGGGGGCAAAGGTCGAGGAAGTTTCTATTCCAGTACATCGTGATGGTAGGGTTCTTACTAGTAAAATTGGAAGGAATCTCGTAATTTATAGTAACATGGAAATGGCAAGGAATTTATAATGTTATAACTTTTCTCACCGTGAGATGTTGAGAGGACAAGAAACACGAAGTGCTACAAGTGTTAAAGGTGTACACCTGTATAGTGTTCGGTTCCTACCTGAATGGCGAAAATGTAAAATATTGGATGGCAGGGAGGTGTTACTTATATATAACTTGGTTGATAGCTATAACATACAAATGTATAAATTGTTCAGAAATTTGATCATGACTGTCCATCTCTACTTTGTTTTACTAATCTATTGTTTTACATTCTAATTCTAATTTATTTTAGCTGGTAACCTATTTTTTGGCATTGTGATTGATGGGGCATTTAATCTGTTGTTGAGTGGAGATGGTGGTAGGTACATTATTAATTAAACACGTGTTCTATCCACTGTTGCATTTGTGACTATCAGTGAAACTTGCATAATTATGATATACCAAATTTTATCATATATGTACCCATGTATGAAGCAATATTGGGGCTGTAGTGGCCGAGTAGTTAAACAACTTGACTCTTACCTTTGTAGACGGGGTTCATTTTTTTTTTAAAGTAGCAATATGTGTATTTGTAGCGACACGAGGATGTCATATGAGAGGGTGGCACCAAAAAAAACTGGAGAGGCAGAGAGAGAAGGGGGGGGGTACTAGTAGTAAGTGTAGAATGGGGCGTATAAAAGGACAGAGAGGAGTAAGAGTGGGGGAACGAAATGCAAAAATTGGCATCACATGCATTTTAAACATCTAAAATGTTACAACAATTATCAACACTATACATGTTGCTATTGTTTCACATAAAAGTCTCCATGGTTAAGTATTTACTAACAGCTAATCATAGACTTGGTGGAGGGTCTATGAGCTAATTTACGTTACAGTTAGTGATTTGAAATTCATTCTCTTCCGTCTAATAGGAGCTGGAACACAAAACACAGGTTTTTACTCTTCAAGTCTTGCAGGTGCATTACATAAAGGGTTCCGTACCAGAAGTAATGACATGGCCCATGGTATAAAAGTAAGGAATGGTTTAAAACTAGTAACTTAGCTGAATAAATAAATAAATAAATAAATAAATAAATAAATAAATAAATAAATGAATAAATAATTAGTTGGAAAATTAATATTTAGAATTATTGCCTAGTATCTAATGCTCTTCTCACTGAATTAGCTGTAGATACTTGCATAACCTCCAACATCCAATATCTGTGTAATTGTTCATTATTTAAAGTAAGACTGTAGAGACTTATGTCAGTTACATGCATCTATACTGCCCATCATGAAGCATCTATCAAAATGTTACCAAATCCACCAAACATTGTTAAGCCATATACGTTAAGCATACGTCTCTAATTTAAAGACTTGCATCGCATCTCTGAAAAAAGAACGTAATTTATCACCAAACCAGAAATGCTAGAGAGTTTCAATTGGGCGGCATGATGTGTTTTTTACACCTCACGGATGTTTGTTTTTGTTACGAATTACACAAACAATATGCAGACATTGATAGCACGCGCACATACATGAAATGTTACAGTTTATCTCAGTGTCATGTACAGTTTTGTGTTTGAATCCACGGCGTTGTTGATTCATTTATATATCCTTGCTTGCTACCAATGTCCGTATTTTATGTATACACAAAACCTGTGACGTGAGACGTAAATATCATCGAGCCGCCCGCCATCAAAACACTGTGTATAGTTACTCTCAGACCAATACTTTTATATATCTTCATATTCATCAGTCCCTGGCCATTTTAATTCTTTCTTCTACTCTTTCGTAACAGATGTTTCTATTATTTGGTGCGTACATGAAACAAGAGTATGGCGGTCGTTTCTACGCCAAAAGTCAGAACATAAGAAGAGAATTCACCAAGGCATATGACAAAGTATTTGAGGAGTATGATGTCTTGGTGATGCCGACACTTCCATACAAAGCCCCCAAACTACCAACACAAAGTGTTACCATTCCAGGTGTGTTATCCCTATTGTCTGACCTGTTGTACTGAAATGTAAAATATAAGTTAAACTGATAAGATCTGATAACATGTTCAAAAGACTAATACTAGGCTAGTAGCGTACCGCTTAGGTACATGTCTTGGAATCAATATTATAATGGAAGCAGAAAAATGTGGCTCCTGAACTTTGAATAAAGACGGTGTTGCATTTTGTGGATTGAAGACCATGTCTGACTCAATTATTATACTTTAGTGCCGCTAATATTATCAAAAATAACATGGAGCCCGAATTTGTCGAACTAGTCCAGTGATGTTGCCAGGGAACTCATCTCCAATGTCTGTGCTCAGTGAACATAACAATTTTCGTCAATAGAAATAATGATGTGTCAAGTGAAAAAGACCCTAAGACTTTCCATAATGTGTATTAGTTCAACACTATGACAATACACACAATAACAACCTAAACTATTTCCCAAAAGATCAAAGCCTATTAGCTGTTCAAAAACAAAATTAAAAGTGTTTTCAGAAATATGTTAAAGCTGTTCAAGCCGTAACTAGAGCATAGTTTTTTTTCAATCAGACAGTCAATCAACTATATATCCCCTGAAGCCCTACAGGTAAATAGCCATTGTGCATGTTAATTAGAGGGCGCCTGTATCTCTAAATAGTACATCAATCCATTGAAATTGTGGGCGCTGATTGTGGGGTGTGGACCAATTCGATTGGATGTGTTGTACCATTATGTGTACAATCATATACGTTTACTCACAGCTATTTCAATACTGCTCATTACTGGATTATATCATGAGTAAATCATTATATATCTAACAAACCAGTTTCAAACACAGTTCCAATTGCATGCGGCAGCTAGTGTAGCTTTAATATGAACAATGCCATCATTGTCAAACTGTATCTGACTAAACTATCGTGATCGTTGTCTTTACTTACAGATACCTTTCAGCAGACAAATTCAATGTTTGGTAACACGTGCGCGTTTAATCTAACTGGTCATCCAGCTCTCACTATAAATGCTGGTTTCTCTGATGGTCTACCAGTTGGTATGATGATAGTGGGAAGGAAATTTGATGATAGCACTGTCCTGAAGGTGGCCTATGCTTATGAGAAGTTAAAAGATGATACGAAGAGTTCATAAAGAGATGACGCATATTATTTATACAGTAGTGGAACATGGTGTCGCTCAGTTTCATCCCATATCAACCATGTATTGCCTTTCCAAGGAGAACTTTAAAAAACCCAGATTTTTAGTGTTCCTTGGTATAGTAACATCTTGTCAGTGTAATATTTTTTCTAGTCCATTTTATTAGTTTCGTAATCAGGTGCTTTGGGTGGGGTGCTTTGTTTGGGTGTTTGTTTGTTTATAGAACAATGCTGTGTTCTTAAATATTACTCTGTATAAGAAAGATGAATGCATATATAAAATGTAATTTACAAAATACGTAGTACTCATGTTAATAGTACATCCAATGAACTGACGTCCATGGTGTTGGTGGAGACGAAAGTCTGAATGTCCCTACGGGGGGAGTTAAAGGTTACATGAAAGACCATTCTTGTAATTGTCGGCCAAATAGCCTGAAACTCCGAGTTACAACCAAGAAAGAGTTCCAGAACCACCAAAACTATATATATATATATATATATATATATATATATATATATATATATATATATATATATATATATATATATATATATATATATATATATATATATATATATATATATATATATATATATATATATACTAAGCAGTGATTGGCTAATCAAATATGAATATGCATGAGGGGTGATTCGTTAAAGTTTTACCCAGGCAGGTGTAACCATAGACAATAGAGAGCCATTTTGTATTATTCCAAGTCTTATGAAATTTCTCCGCAATATGCAAATAATATCACGAATATATTAATGAGGGTATGTATATAACCAGGTGAAGGGAAGAGGTCTGTGACATCCCTTCTTCACGACACTGACGTTCAAATGTTCAGATGATTAAGCAGACTCCAAAGTATATAATTGGTGATGAGGGAAGGCAGGGGAGGTAACACAAACCGGGAAATAAGATCTGAAGCCCATCCACCCACCCACCCATAAATGAAGAATCATTCCGCTAGGGATTACCATCTCGTGTCCACTCCTTAATACAATAGGTAATAACCTTGACCGGAGTGATAAGGCTTTAAATACTATCCTTTTGCACATGATCTTTGGCCAACTGTAACCTTTGACCTTATTTGATTATTGTAAAGTGGGTTGGCTGATAGAGATTATCCTACCGAATAAAGGGATTTTTTCTGGGTGAGAAAAGTCTTTGCTGTTGTATTTTTCTGTGATATTGTTGGACATTAAAATTGCCATGTGACATGGCCAATTGTTGCCACAAAATGTAGTCTCACGTGTATTTGTAAATTCTTCTGGGTGGTATATACTGTTCAGGATACGTGAGTTAGCCATAAATATATAATATTCACATGACAGGTATTTTTTTTAATTCTGACTCAATGTGGACTACTTGACGGTCTTGCATCTACTTTATTAGTTCCCGGTTAGCACTATCATAATTATAATTGTCGACTACCCAGGGTAAATATATTCCAAAAGGCGTTTAATAGCATCTTGACAGAGAAAGGTAGGGGAAAAGCTTGAGAAGGGAATGTGTGCATCTCTTATGGAGGTCCTAGGGGGTCTCCCCCTAGAAGCCCTGGAAGATTTTAACCCTGAAAAGTCAATTTTGAGACAATTCAGACATTTTCAGAAAATAATTTCCAAGCTTTACAAGACAGCACTAACTTGTAAAAAGCAACTACATAGGGTTGAAATATTTAAAAAAAAAGTTTGATACCATTATGACAGTAAAAAGGTTGTTGGTGCATCTGATTTTTGGTTGAATGCACGAGTGACCTCTGGGGGTTAGGGAGTCCTTGCTTGGGGTTTCCCCCTGGCAGATCTGCAGTTTTTTGCTTCTATTAAGGCAATGTTTAGGTTATTCATAGCCCCGGTTAATAGCCTTTGAGGTAATATTTCCAAGTTTCGAAAAGTTAACGTAAATGAAAGTTTTAAATGAGTTTCCCATGTCACATAAAAATTGGCCCGTAACATTGGTATAGGGGCATTAATATTGTATGTATAGTAAAGTCATCGGTATATATTAGAAAACTTTAGGTTGTCATACCTAGTGTATAATAGAAACTGGAATCTGGTGAGATGTGGTGATTTGTAGTGTTAATAACATGTAGTATCCAAAATAGAAAGTGTATTAATCCCTTCTGACAAGTTCATACTGACGAGTAGAACAATTTAGATTAACTTCTTTTATAAACTGTCTATGAAGATTACCATTACGAAACCTTCAAGTTCACTTTTGCCCCAAAGTGCAATATAAGTGAAGCATTGATTGTGAAACAGCCAAGCATTTACATGACATGTTCTGTAACTAGTACAAAGTATTGCAATCTCAGGTATTTGTATTAAACATTCATATATCGTCTCACCCACTGCACTGAAACGGCCCAGAAATCACAGTCACTTGTGAGCTATAAAATATTCTATTCAAGGATGCAAAATAATGGTTTTGGGTATTATTTATGAATATTCAACAAATACCGTCTCCGTCGGAAAAGACTACTATTTTTCGATACAGACACCGGTGACGATGTTTTTAAAAATAATATTCATAAATACCTAATAAAGTCATTAGTTTATATTATGACTATCCCTGAATAGCATATCAGCTCCTTGACTGAAGTATCAGCTTACAAGTGACTGTAATGTGCCAAAAGGTACTGAATACAGATCTTTTGGCCGTTGGGGGCGCGGTAATGTGATCGTCGGAGATGCTTGCATGAGAGACGTCACTTTTGAAAGCGCATTTTACGTTTTTACACGATTACACGACAGGATTGTAAATATTAAGTATTGAATATGACACATTTCAATAGTCGCATTCTTAGGACAGTTGATCGTATGGGGGGGGTTTCCTCTACATTTTATTATACGTACAATAATTACGTCATCGAATCGTTGACATCGTTTATATTATACAAGGTTTGAGGGTTTGAGTTCAGTCAATTGCAAGCGATGGTTAAGTATGTTTCATGAACAGGGAACTTGCAATCCAGACTGAGCATGCTCAGACGCAATGGACTATGGGACTATATGTGGTTATTGTAATACCTAATTTGGAGCTACTGATAAAATTAACCTCCCACAATGGTTAGGGTAACTATGAATTGATCATTTGTGGTTGCCAAACAATGTATCAACATAGCTTACAATACTAATTGATTAGTATTTATTATTACATTTCCCATGATGCAACATTCAACATGGCGGGTTTGCAAGTTCCCTATTGGGACATTATACTACGAAAATCTTTCAAAAAATTTGCAGCAAAAATTACCTCCCCCAAAACAATAACAACAACAACAACAACAACAACAACAACAACAAAATACCTAAAAACACAATACAAGTTCAGCTTGTACCCCTTTAATGACCAATAACTGTCTTTTACTCTTCAGAAATATACAAGCATGCATTGTCAATGATTGCTAACACGGCATCATTCAATCTAACTGGTCATCCAGCTCTCACTATAAATACCGGTTTCTCTGATGGTCTACCAGTTGGTATGATGATAGTGGGAAGAAAATTTGATGACAGCACTGTCCTGAAGGTGGCCTATGCTTACGAGAAGTTAAGAGGCGATACGAAGATCTCGAATGAAATGAACGGAGTAGTAATATTCAAATAGTCTTCACTCAAATATGATGAATATGTTAACCCTGAATAGAACAAGTGTTACTCATTTAATACATTCAACGAAATTATTTTATCATATCATCATATGATGAGACTTTACATATCACCTAGTATTCAGTTACTATGTCCAATGAACACCTTACACTAAGTACTACCAATCAGATTTTATCAATGATGTGATATTTTACACCTGGTATTATATTCAGGATGATCTATAGTACACCCAATCAAATTATTTTAGCACTAGTGATATGCATCGCACCTGGTATTCACTAAGTACATCCAATGTAACGATTTCATCAATGATGTAATGTTTTACATAATACCTAGCCTTGTATTATATTTCGTAAATTCAGCCTTAATGACGTCACTTTCTCTACGATATCATGATTTTTAAAGTACACAGTGACGCCTGTTGTGCATTATTCAGCACTTCACAATTGAAACATTGTTACGAGCCAGGCAGGAATTTATATGAATTATACTATAAATCATTGATTCAGCGCCTTCAAATTACGATATTTTTATAATATGAACAGATGCGTCACTGTGTACTTAAACAAACAAACAAACAAACAAACAAACAAACAAACAAACAAACAAAATAGTAATATTTACTCGATTTAGTTTACAGTTTCGTACACCACAAGCAATTCAAGCATCTCTGTGATTTGTATATGAACACATCAAAAGTCATAAAAGTAATAACAGTGTCCCACTATGATATACGATGCCAGTCAGGAAAGTGGTTTTTTAATTATAGCAACTGTATTATGTGATCATGACGTACTATGACTGAATCATCCAATCAGATCTGTCTTAAACTATACAAAAGTAGTAGATAAAACTATCCATAAAATCATTGAACTAAAATCACGGACATTTCGATTAAAATTTCTTGAACGAGGAGGAGGTAAGATACCGATGCTGCAGAATACTTGTTTGATTTAAAATACATGCAAATGAATTAAAGGTATCACTTATAGTTGCATATATATACGCGTTTTTTGTTTGGTAGGCCAAAAAAAACCCCAAGAATTGTTTCTTGTCTTAAATACCCCCGCGTCGGTCTTTTCTTTTCGTGTTTGTCCAGCCCATGCAGTCTGCAGATCCGGGGAAGAAACACAAAAATAACCCTCCCTACTTCATTGAAGACAACTGCAGAGCCAATCATGAACAAGCAAATTACATCTGCCCCCACATACACACTTGCTCTAAAGTACTAAATAAAACGAACAGTAACTGCCATAAATAGTAAATTGAGTGGCAGGTTTGTTGAGAATTTAAAAAAAATGTGTGTCGTCGCATCATTTTAGACAAATTGTTCTGACCAGAAACATTTTTTTCTTGGCCTTAGATGCCATGCAGCGGTTTTTGTCGCCGCTGCTGCAACTCTTTTGACCGATAATCATGTTGTTTAACCGAATTTACTTATCAAGAATTTACTCAACTGACATAATTAGATAAATATTTTCTCGATATCTTTCCTCGTTCAGCCATTACCAAATACAAGTGACCTATAAGGGGCCTTGTCACTATGAGCCGCTAGACGAGTAGTGACAATATAATCAATATGAGAATAATATCCTGAAGCAGAATTCATGAAAAATTGGGAAAAAAATAATGAATGACCAAGGTATAACATCCATATTTTCTGTTCGAAGACAATATCTTGGCTTGTGCGCATGGTATAGTGAATATTATAATTGCATATTAATTACGCTAATTTGCATACTGAAATGTATAATTTAATATGTTTCATTATAATCAAAAGAATGTGTCTAATGACATTACTTGACAGACGTGTACTACTAGTACTCTCTCTATGAGAGTACCTTTTTTTTAAATGACAGAGTATCATCAGTACTATTTAATTATAGTTTATATTTCTTCACTTCTGCTTTCTTCTTCCTGGTCTTGTCCATAATTTTTATCCGTTCCTAAAATTCAGCATAATGTCACAATAATAGGTCATGGAATAAGTAAGTGAAGATTTCTTCACAACAGGTACACTTCTAATGAGGTGGTGTCAGTTTTGATCGGGTACTAGAGATAGCTTCAAATCTTCAAACTACTTAGCAGGATGTGGATAAAACGCTCCGAGTGGACAACACTGTGATCCTATACAAGGTCTGAAAGTACATTCGGCGAATCGGAAAACTTGGAACAAAGAAATTCAAAAAATTGATGAGTTTAGCATCAGTGTTTATTGAGCCCGAAATTACCACAAATAACTTCGAAAGTCTTGACACCGTTTCTCTTATTGATATAGTATCCCATTATGTGCAACATGCATGGCGTAATAGGGAACTTGCAATTCGAACTGAGCATGCTCAGACGCAAAGGACTGTGGGATTATCTGTGGTTATCGTAATACCTAATCTGGAGCTACTGATAAAATTGACCTCCCACAAAGATCAGCAGGGTGACTATGAATTGATCATTCCTGGTTATAAACAATGTAGCAGTATTGTTTACAATGCTAATCGATTAGTATTTATTATCACATTCCCATGATGCAACATTCAATATGGCGGGTTTGCAAGTTCCCTATTATAAGAACGTAATGTTACTATTGTTGAATAGAAATAACTGTGAGCTTGTATTGATAAAGGGAACCTGCAGTACTATACAGGTGTGGAACGGCCTGGAGAATGAGTTTATAGAAACTTCAGATTTTACAAATCAATTCTCGATGATGATCAGATTTAAACGGGAGGAGATCCCATTTTACTTTGACTCATTGTATTTATTATCTAACTTTGCATAATTTTGGGAATATTGGCATCCCACCACAGTCATATCCACTTCGTACCGTAATATCTGAACATATCTATCAAACTGAGATCGCTGTTTAAAACCGTACAGTGATGAATCAATTTGTTACTTTAATAAGTTGTAAAGTGTGATGAAGAAAGGAACACTACCTTTTAGTAAGAGTGGGTCTCACATGAGTAAATATAAAGAAGGCTGGATTATCATTTACATTACTTAAAATTAATATGAATTGATATCACACTGTGTTGTGATTAGTTTTTAATTTATTACAATTTTTCATAAAAGTCCCTAAAATGCACACGGCTATTCAAGGGAATGATTATGTTAAGCTTATTCACGGATAGTCTCGCTGCCAGACTCGTGACGATCATCCCTTAGCTTTGTTAGGCGCACGAAGTGCGCCCTGAGCGGCGCGGCGAAGCCGCGAGAAGTGAGGGACTTTAGACGGGACTAGTCCCTCTCTTTTCGTCGGCATACATACAAAGACTCGGGACGATAGTTACGAGTCTGGCAGGCTGTGGCAGCGAGACTAATATTAATTCACGGATGGTTTGAACTGTACTAATCACTTCGTTTGGATAACTTGAATTGTGGGTTTCAATGGATGAGTAAAATTGGATGTTTGCTGTGGTTTTGTTCGGCTGTTTCTGTGAAAGGCACGTGAATTTTTCTTCTTCTCGATATAGTTTGTTTAGAATGGCATGGCTTCATGATGACGATGTTGTATTTCTAGTTCTAAACAGTACCTCAGTGGTTAACTTAGCTGTGTTTCTGTGCAGGAATGACGTATTTTCTAGTTGAGAGTTTGGTGTGTTTTCAAATTACTCGCCCCAAAGTGTAATGAAGTTATGTTACTATTGCCCTTCACTCTGGAAAAGTAAAAATGAATAGTGAAGATAAACCGTAGTACATAACGCTAACGGATGACGTCGACGAAACCGTGACGTCAGCGAAAATATGAAAATCAAGTGAAAACATGTTTTCATCAGACCACAGACATTTTAGGCCTATGAGCTCGGATCCTTGGACATTTATTCTCGTGCCCCTACAAATACACAATTTAATCCTCACCCTTATTAGCTGCAATAATTGTTACGTAGCGTAATTAGTTTTGAATTTGACTCGTTGTTGGTTTTTGTTTTGTTTTTGAGGTGTTTTTCATTCTGGGGTTTGAGTTTGAGTTTAAGTCCCAGAATGAAGAAAACTTAAAGTATGACAAAACAAAAGAATTCAAAACTAACGCTACAAATATTGCAGCTACCTCATCCCCACTCCCCCTGTAAATCCTGCTCTGTGTTCGTGTAAAGCATGGTTTGCCGCACTGTTGGATGATGTCCTCGAGGCCCGGTTCCCTGCTCATGATAGAGCGCCCTCAAGGGCAAATCTGCAAACAAGCAGAACAATCCAGAAAAATTCATTTGGATGTGTTTTGCAAGCTTTATAATAGATATAAATTTATAGTATAGCTATCATTTTATTTAAAGATATATTTTAATGTTCTAGAAAAAAAATCGGCACTTTGTCATCTCGACCGTCAGCATCGTGGACTGATTTCAAATATCTGGATGTTAATGCTACTGCGGACGAGGCCACAAACATCCGGGAGCCCACAAAGTAGTTATCAGCAGCAATGGCGGCCATTACATGTGAGTATTGAATATGCTCGTTTTTCCCGAGTGTCGAGATTTTTTGTTTTATCACCGTCTCGTTTGAAAATTGACCTATATTTTCTGTGGTGTTTCAGAGTTGTACTTGGTACGCGAGAATGACGAGTTTTCCCGTCATCATCTGAAAATAGTTGCAAGTGAGGTTGAGTTAGTAATGACGATTACCGTCTGCAAATGATTGTGCAAAAAATGTAACGTTAGATCATAGATGTACTTCCAGTTGATGACACAAATACTTTTTCCCAGTTTCCTGCAACAGGCCGAGTCCATGGTTCATATATATCACACATCACTTGGCATTGATAGTGTTCTCCGTTCGTTGTACCGCTCGGATCGGTTAGTCGTATCGCATCCATGCCGTTGTGACGATGCTAACGAGCTATTGCCGTTATATGCTATTAGTGTGTCGTGGCCAGATGCAGGTGTACATCATCAGTACATGCCTCAAATCGAATGTTGTTTTGATGTACTTGAAGGAAATTAAGAACTCCATGTACACATAAGACTGACCCACTGGAAGTAAAAATTCCTTTTGTTTTGCAACATTTCCCGACATCCAAAAGACAAAAATTGAATACAATATTATTTTTTTTCAAAGAAACTTTTAGAAATACAGTCTGAATGGGTATGTATGTGCATGATTTATGATGTTATGTCAATCATAACAAAATGAAAATGGACGCTACCAGTTACATTTATTGAAAATAGGTGTATACATTTGTATATTCATTTGATGTATTTCTTTACATTGTTCATGTGTGATACATTTTCCATCACACCAAAATATTTCTTCAACAAATTTATCTTGACTGATGACTTGCATAAAATATTCTGTAAAAGTTTAACATATTTCCTTCTTTATGACTATGACTTGTCATCTGATATGCATTCTCAAGAAGCTGTGTGTCAGCTCCTGGATCAGGGTCCACAAGTTATGTAAATGTGATCGACAGTCCAATATGTGGCCATACTGATGTGCTACGTATTGCACAATAATTTGAATTTACAAAATGTATGTGCATGTAGGTAGTGTTCCTGCTATTTACAAGAGAAAAATGTGTCACTGACTCAGGTTAAATTTATGAACATGTGTTCACTTGTGGATTATACATGTACATGTAGTATGAGATAGGGGAATCCAAATTTTGATGCGTCACAAATTGCTGTGCATCGATAGTATGTTGAATTGCATTAGAGGGCACACTGTCTGTGGAAGAAACTCGGTTGTATTCCTGAGAACAGCTACATGTAGCCTGTTTGTGGGCACTGGCGGTATGGTTGATTTAATCTGTCATATCTCACTTGTGACTAGAATTGCAAACCGCTGATAACATGGTTTGAAAATCTCAACTCATAATTGCCCAATCAGATTGTTTGGCAGCAGTTGGGTGACACATATGATCATTCAAATGAAGTGACATGCAGATGAACACATGTACATGTAGCTGAGATGGACAAGATCAAGATCTGAACGTGTAAAGGGGTCATGGTTCAATAAAATATTATGCTTCCAATTTCTGTCGTCTGTGTTATATGTGGGGTCCCGTTTTCTTACAAACACAGGGCTGTCTCTCTTCCTTTCACCACATTGACAAGGAACCACTGAGAGGTGATCTTTATAGTACCCCACTAACTGGACGAACAACCTGATTGGGCAATTATGTGTGGAGAATTTCAAACCATATTATCAGCGTTTATCAGCGTAACGTTTCTCATGGATCTGTGCGATTTTTTACTACTTTAGTAATATTAATCATGTTTCCCACTTAAACACCTGCACCGAGCATCCAAGGGTTTACATGTATGTGTACTGTATAGCAAGGTTTACATGTATGTATGTGAACACCTATCAAAATTCATTTGGGCCCCTCACCTGTTGCTTGTCGTTGAAATTACAAAAATAGCTGACATTAACTAACCCAAACCACCCAGCCTAAGTAACCATAATCCCAAAGGTGTTTTTTTTTTTCATTTCTCTTTGATATATTTATGAAGACTCAAAATTTGTCACATGATTTCAAATATAATGAGGCCCTTTAGGAAGTCTTGCCTCCAGAGGTTGTACACATGTTCGCTTCCCTCTCTCAGACATTGAAACATCTTCCTCAATTACGGCATTGTTAGTACTAAAATAGCAGTTGAGTTATATTTTTGTTCTTGTTTTCTCCAGATTAATGGATTCTATATTTGATATTTTCAATTGATGATGTAGCCCATATTAAATTCTTAACAATATGAAGGTTGATAGAAGTAAACTTAAGAAGAGTGTCTCAGAAGTGGTAAGTTATCTGTAGTTGTTTTGTAGAGAAGTTTTAGGATTGTAACAAAACAGTGGGAATCCAGACTCGGGCTGATTATGCATTATGTGTTCATATCCTAGAAAACTTGCAACACAATTTGCACATTGGATGTACATGTATATCCAAATTCAGTGAGTAAGTGCACTATTTATGTCAGTGTATGACTGCAAAAACTGTATGTTGAAATTTTGAGGCAGTAAGTTTACGTTAAAAAAAATGAGTATAAATGCAGTCTACGATCAGAAGTTTAGTCATACATAAACATTAAGGGCAAAGTGTACATGTTTTTCAGTGCTGAATACAGATTCAAAAGTGATCTGTACGTGGCCATGTCTGTTGGGCCATAAATGTAGATATACACAATGTACATGTGTGCATGTAAGTGAGGGCTTCTTGATGAATGAATGACTACATATAACTTGAAAGTCAAAATTAATTTATGGAACAAACAGCTTTAAGTGGATTGTACAAAGAGAACGGTTGTGGCTTGGAAAACCGTAGTTTGGCATGACTGGAGAACACTGAGCCCAGTGTAAATTTGTATACCCCATCTCATCATGTTAACCAGTTTTCAACCCATCATGTTAACCAAACAAACCTGAAGGAGACAAGTAATATTAGGGATGTTAGAATACATGTTGATAAAATGATTATTAGAGGTTGTATTCAGTTGAAAACTGTTATCACTAGGCATGCTTGGCCCGGGGTAGTACCCTCCAAGTGTGCCAGTGTAGATAACATGACATGCATAGAGAGAATTGTAAGGGCACAGAACAAGCCTAAGTGTAGACAGAAGGGTTGGGGGTTTCTGTATCATAGCATTGAGTTAAGTGTATGGAGTGAACATTTAGTATTCAGTTGGGTGTAGAGGGAATGGAAGTGGCAAGGAACAATTATACTGTTCAGCTCGGGGTAGAAAGAGAAGAGATTGAGACCTGTGTTTGTGCAGCAATCATATAGCATTGAGCTAGGTGTAGAGAGAGAGAGAGAACAGAAGTGTGTGTATATGAGTAGCTTGTTTTTGACAGGCATTAATCATTTTCGCAAGTGCTGATTTAGAACGGTAGTGGCTGGGAACAAACAACAATGGTGTCAGATGGATACTTGATTGATAGTTTTGAAGTGTATATGTTGGTTGTTTGGTTGATAGTTTGCAGTGTTTATATTGTTTGTTTGGTTGATAGTTTGCAGTGTTTATATTGTTTGTTTGGTTGATAGTTTGCAGTGTTTATATTGTTTGTTGGTTGATAGTTTTCCATGTTTGTAAACTTGGTTGTTTGATTTTCATGCTTACCAGCCTGGTGATTGCAAGGCACTAATTGAGAAACTGAAAGCTTGTAATGATGACGAACTCCTAAATGAACTGAAGCAGATCAAGTCATGGAATTATGGCAAGGTAAGTCTTCCTACTTGTGTATCATATGGCAGTGGTTTTAATCACAATACTATAAATAAGAATATTTCTGTAAATATTGATATTTACTAAATGTGATAACTGTAACTGGGTGTTATTATTCTTTTGACTAGTCGACCAATTATATATTTACTGAAAAGTCTTAAAATACCAATAATTAGATATTGTACATAACTATCATTTCTAGTTTATGTAAGTAGTGTATAGTAATAAGTTGAAATCGTAATTCATCATTTGGGATGCTGTTTTTGGGCTGTGGACCCAAAAATCAATTTGATTGAATAAATTACACCGTACTACGTGTACCGCTACACAAATATGTTTACCCACAGGGGATTTAATTACAACAACGACATTGTAGGCCTGCTTGAGTTTTTATGATTATCTCTGTTCGTTAAATTTATGAATTTCTTTTTGGGATCAGACCATTAAACACCTAGATTTCATGATGTGAAAGTTTTTTGTTGAAATGATTTTCATGTGATGGCAAAGAACCTCCTTTCTGATGAAACTTGTGTTGTATTCATTTTGTTTACATGTATGAAAATCTGTTGATGAATGTTCATGATTTGTGTGGTGATTAAATCTGAAACCGAAAGAACAAATACAATCCATTAATTAGTTCCTTTCCTCTGCTAGTTATTGTTATGTAGGGATAATGTTTATCTGTAGAAAATTAAATATGGCAAAGGCAAAGCTTTTAATTTAAATGGAAACATCAGTTAGTAAAATAATTTCATTAAATTCCATGTTTATGATGTGTGTGCATCACCAAATTATTGCTGTTTTTTGCATTACACACACTACAGTTATAGTTGTTTGCTTTTAGGACATGAGAGCTTCTAGAGTTTTGGGTATAAATCTTTGGCAGGAGTGTTAGATTGTTTGGTATATATACTTGTGTATAGAAAACCTTGCTGAGACTTAAGTGACACTTTATTTGTACATTTCCCATCAGGGATATTGATTCATGCATTATTCATTGTAATGTACATTTATAATAACGACTCAAGGTGGACATGTTCATGGAAAGTGATGCAAAAAAAAATGATTAATGTGCTATCTTCTTGAAACTGTTTAAAAAGTGAAATTTATGAGGTGATTAGTTAAACAAGTGCCAGTTAAATTTTCTGTCACATTGTAAAAGGGCAGCCTTTGTTATAATATCCTGTCTCAGACGGTTGCTATGACATACTTCTGATAAATGACGTAAGTTTTCCAAGGAAATGATATCCCAAAGCTCTAGACATGTTGTGGAACATTTAGAGTAAAAACCTTATCAGATATGTATCTGTGTCATTGTCTGTTCTGTTTACAGTGTGAATTGTATCATTGGATTGATATTCTTGATAAATTTGATGGCATACTGGAATCGGCATGTCAAACTGCCGCAGGAGACAATTGGGTCTTACCATGTGATGTAGCGGAAAATCAAAAAGTGAGTTGGTTTTATACATCTAATATTAGGATGAACATTTGATTTGCTTGAAATAACGTTTCTCATGGATAATTTATTCCTACTTTTATTTGACGAGATGTGGACAACGTATTAGAAGCAGGCTTGAAAGGCTTGCTTCAGATTTGTATTAGAATTGTGAGATGTTAACAAAAAAAAAGTGTTTCACAAAAGTTTGTGTAGAACAAAACGATGATATTATGTAATCATTATGACAGTCTGATAACAGTCAGATATCACTCATGCAGTGACCTGGGATTGAAACACAGCCTATTAGTCCTTTAATAATAATAATAATAATAATAATAATACTTTATTGATCCCGTGAGGGGAGTACTGGAATGTCACAGAGGCTTTTACTTCAAACGATATAGCTGTACAGCTGTACAACTTAATTTCTTTGGACTGTTACAACAATGTTCGACCAACTGTACCTCTTAGCCTATCTCAAGCTGTGCTAAATCTACCTGCCAGCAGCAACTTTCTCTACGAGTGGGTAGATTTCGCACAGCTTGAGACAGGCTAAGAGGTACAGTTGGTCAAACATTGTTGTAAAATTAAGAACCCCATTGGCACCTGTACAATGTAGCAATAGGTGTTTTCAGTTTGTGTTGGTTGTTCCAGTGCTTCGTAAATAAACTGTGAACTAAAGTTTTATTTTTGATTGTTATAACAAGTACTGAAATCATGTATGAAAGGATTAAGCACCCCATTGACACCAACAACAATAGATAATTCAATTTGTTGTGTTGGTGGTGCCAGTGTTAAGTAAATAACTATTGAAATAAACTTTGTTATTTTTCGACAGTTAAAGCAACTGCTGCATAGTATGCTGTACTTTACAGCCTTACTCATTGAACACAGTTTCTCAAGACATCTGTACAATTCAATGGAGGTGAGTTAAGTGTACATCATGTCTGAATAGCAAGGAAGTTATCTGAGTTCCTATGTAGACCTTTGACGTATAGGGTATTACTTAGAGCTTTTTTGCAATGTTCATTTGGGATTGTTTTGAAAACAGTGAAAAGTGAGATCAGTCACCAGTAGTATCAATGATTATGATATTATGTATAGCTATGTATGATATGCAGTCTGTCAAACTCGTCCAAGGATGTAGAAGATTCTGAAACCCTGTGATTTTTATGTAAATTATCATACCTTGCTGAGGAGAACCCTGTGTTGTCATTCTTAAACAAGGTAGGACTCAATATAGCAATATCTGATTGAAATGAAAATTGCATCTCGCTATCAAAGTGTTCCCCTTATAAGATGTCCGTGATTAAGCGTAATTTCTGTATTTTCTCCTCAGCATCTTACAACTCTGTTATCATCATCACACATGCAGACAGTATTGGCTGTTCTAAATTTGGTGTACGTATTTAGGTGAGTATACTGTATGAAAATATGCTCATCGCATCAGGTACATGCAGGGAATGATGTGGCACTTGTGTCCGCAGAATCAACAGATGTGATTGCAATCTCTTTATCAGTTTCATGTATCTTTTACTTTAACCACCATCTAGACATTTCATCTCACTGGTTGTACAACATCAGTATTTCATGCTAACTGATAATATCAATAAGCTGACTACAAAAAAACCAAAACAATTGAACTCTAGTTTCGCAACTCATGAAGCTTTTTTAAGGAGTTTGATTCAAATTGTATGTAACGTGAACAATTGTAAAGAATAAAGGAATGAGTGCAAAGTACACACTTACGAAGTATTTGGTTGTGACATTCTGTCAAGTGTGTCTTTCAAAGAATTGTTATGTTATTACCCTACCACTTCATTTGGCAAAGTAAGGATAGAGTTAGTAATGGACATTTCTACTTGTTTCGTTAAAAAATTTCTTGGAAGCGAATCCCAAAGTTTCACTGATGTTTTGTCAGCATCATCAGAGGTGTACTACAGGCATAGAGGTTGTTTATCCTAGAAAAATTGTTTTATGACCCACCCACATTGCTAGTATGTCTCTAGTAATCCTGCCATCGGTTTACTAAGATAGGCGCAAACTAAATCTACTGTTCTTCAAAGTGGTAGATTACACAAGTGGGTGACAGTGTTTCTTCTGTTGTATGACTGTAATCACCCTGTGATCAAGATAGTGTAAACATTGGAAGTCCCTATAAAGTACATTGCTCGCAAGTTCATGGAACTCTCAATAAAACTCTGAGACACCTCCCTGCTGAGACTATTACAAATGTCCGTTCAATATCTTACCACTGTTGTATCAACATGTTGCGACAATAGTTTTAGGTTGTGTGTATCTTAGTAAACAGAAGGCTCATCTACCGTGGTACAAAGTAATAAGTTTGCCAAGGCAATGTATGAAACATGCTGTCCCAAAAAAGTTATTTGTTGACACTTCACTTGTTTGTATGTAATACTTTTACATCCAGTGAAATGTTATGTTATAACTTCACACTTCAGTTCAAGTAATAAATGAGTATTCCAATAACTGTTGTTGTGTGTTACAGTAAGCGGTCAAATTTCATCATCAAGTTAGCAGCTGACAAGAGAGCTGCCTTGTTGAACAGACTCAGCGATCTAGCAGAAAGTTGGGGTGGAAAAGACAATGGATTTGGTCTAGCTCAGTGCTGCCAAGATCTAGCTGAACAGGTATGTGTATAATGTCATAGTTTGTATTTCTGATATGTAATATATAGTGATTCGATGTAAATGCATACTATTTGCTATCATGCCCCAATGTTTATATAAATTATACATTTTATTTTTATGATTGATATCATCTTTTGATTTTCAATGTCAATGTGACCAGCGATTACTTGGTGCAGGGGAGAATTTGTTATTGGAATTTGTAACTTTGTTTGAAAAATATTCAAATTATGTTTGACCTTCACATCATCAAAAGTGTACATATCATATGCACACACACACACACACACACACACACACACACACACACACACACACGCACGCACGCACGCACGCACACACACACACACACACACACACACACACACACACCACTCATATCATACAAATGAGATGTTGAGGATTATTTATGACTGGTATATCTGGAGCTGATGCACTAAATGTAACATCTGAATGTTTTGTCTTCTTTCACTAGGATTTTCCAGCTAGTGCTACTACTCTACACTTTGAATTCTATGTTGAATCTAAAGATAGTAAAGGTCCTAGGAAGAGTACTGGAAATGTAGTTTCAATAATTCATATTGACAATGTTGATAAGGTGAGACTTCCATCTCATGTGTTTACATAATATTGAAAATATAGAACTTTCTCTTATTCCTGCTACAAAGGTACATAATGTACTTGATGAAAGTCGAAATTCATACTCCTTGCCACACATCAATCAATCAATCAATCAATCAAAATGAATTTCTAATAGGCCTTTCCAAAATGTGCTGAGGCGGCACTCTACTTTCTGTCTGTGTGTACCTTGGGGTATAAGTGGTATAGGTTACATTGTACTTGGTTAATAATAGAGCACTGCTGCTTTCCTCGATGTCTAAACAATACGAAAAACGTCCCTGATTTACACTTCTACATAATACCGAGGGACAAAGCTCTCAAGAAACGGTGCTATGGGGTGATTATACCTCCAGTTTGAGCAAGGGCACTGTTTTTCAATTTCCTGTTTGCAGGCTGAAATGGCCTGGTGTGCCAAACTCAAAAGACAATTTCTACTAAATGCATATTTGAATAGATGTTTTCAGTTTCAGTTACGAAATGATAAGATAGCATATTATCAACAAGACAACTTGTTACTATAATATGATGTAACCCACTTACACATGTCTAACTCCTCCTGACTAGGCCCCCTTTGATTAATTCACATGCCTTTTCCGCATGGATAGATAATACCAGTTCATGATACCATGTGGTAGAAAAGCACACATGTGACATGATACGAAGGAGCATTTAGATTTTGGGATGGGGATCCAAATTGTTGAAAAAGCACAACATTTTATATCCAATATATTCTACGGGGTATATTCTACTGTTCAATGCATTTCCGCTCATGTGGTCCCAATTGCATTGGGTGTGTATCACAATATTTTGAATTCATTGCAATTTTAAATTTCAATTATAATATGTTGTAGGTTGCTGATTCCCCAGCGTTGATTATGGAAGACTTAATGAAGACATTCGATGTCCCTAAAGACAAACAGGTAAAGTACAGCGTTTTTCTGTTAACTATGCAATTGTCATTTGACAAGATATCAAGTTTAGGGAGACCGGCTGCATGGTTTTATAAACCTTTTAAATGGATAGATATATTTTGAATCTGGATGGCACATCTTTGTCTGAAATTTTTGGGCACATTGTGAATTAAGTTCCATGTGTGACTTTCTAGTATTAATCTTAAAATCATGTCACCAATAAACAAAAGAGAAATAAAAGGAATAAGTGATATGGCTTATGGTGTATTGTTACAGATCCAGATACCAGCCGATAGCATGGGCTTTAGCAAGTTGAACAACAAAGATGTCCTTCTTGTTGAAATACAGCATTTGATATTTGAAAATGTACAATTATCTGTGGTGACAGTTTGTAATATGAATGACTATTTTTCTCCTCAGATGGCTTTATTTACCCATATTAGACTAGCTCATGGGTTTGCAGGCCATGAGAAGAGACTTCTTAGTGTTCAAGCCAGGCTCCAAGCACTGTCAATTTTAGGTATGTTATATATATGTAGCCTCGTCACACTTGTATCATTAGAGGGTAGACATGTACCTGACAGAAAGTTAGCCCTGGCATGTTGCTAATGTTGGATGGAGTGGTTCATATGTAGCAACCAGCACTTAAACATGTAGTACATGTATGTTACCTCAATATGTGCCGCGTTGTTGATGTATGTGTACATGATTGCACAAAGGACATGTGTGAATATTGATGTCAGTTAATATTAATTAGCAACCAGTGCACTTGTATGGCATGGGATAGCCATGCTTGCTGCTTCGGCTTTAGTTTTCTTATTTGTATTCTATATACAGTAAAGAACATTTCTTTGTTAGCTATGATTTAGACCTCGTCTTCTTTGGATGCTAGGATCTAGGAAGGCCCTTGTTTTGTGAAGAAAAACAGTAAAAGTGACACAGTCGCCCATACAATATACCACAATTTTGTTCAAGAAGCCCTGGTAAAATGTCTTGGAACCCCACAGTAGATTTAATCAACTTATCACCCTTATAGTACACTGATAGCCAATCCTTCACTGATTGAAATTCTGACTTCTATCTTTGCAGTGTATTCTAGTGCAATTCAAGATGTTTCTAACTCTCTGCTGTATGACGGCTTAATAGAAGAATTAGTAGACGTGTTAGAATTAAAAGACACCAGATTAATGGTAAGTCCTTCCAACAATGATGTACAATTATCTTTGTAAAGTAACATTGTTCTTATACATGAGTTTGGCATTTGGTGAAAAGATTGTTACATCCAGATACAATAGATATCCTGTTTTAGTTCTCTGCAAAAGTCCGCAATTTGATGTAATAAATGTATATCTTATGAAATATATGATTCACATAGAGACCCTTGTAAGTTCTGTGTGTACTGTCTCAGGCTTTATATGTACAACTCACTCACAATTTACAAGCTGACCAAAAAAAAGACCATTTTCTTATGTATTATGTTTAGCCTAACACGGAGATGTGAAGAAAATAATCTAAATGTTTTGTATCCCTCTGTAGGAAATTAAAGCAGCTTCTTTGAAAACCCTGACTTCAATAATTCATCTTGAAAGAAATCCAAAGTAAGTATTTCTTGGCTCTCATTATCTTCAAAGGTGATAGTGTTGAATTTATGGATATTAGTTATAATCTAACTGTGTGAAAGTTTTAGTATAACTCAAAAGCTGTTGATATAGTAACAGTTTGAAAGTTTATTTGTAACTTTGATACTTAATATGCTATCAAAATGTATTGCTATTAGTAAGCAATAAGACTCAAGAGACAGAGGAGAGCTAGTGAGAGAGGGACAGACAGGGCAGGAGACAGAGGGGGGAAGGGAGGGGGAGAGTTCCACCAGAGATACCACTGAAAACTTTCGTTGACTAGAGTGTTTAAAATAGAGCGTTTAAAAGTGTTGATAGGAAAGTTATAGATTTGGAAACTTTGATATTGTAGAAATCTAACAGTGAGCAGTACATTTCTGAATAGCAGGTTGAACACCATAATAGATGCTACTGGGGCATCATCTTACCATGGCTTTCTACCAGTCCTAGTAAGAAGATGCATTCAAGGAATGATAGGTATGTATACATCTCCTTATTTTATGTTTACTATTGATACTCACTCAAAAAACGTACCCCTTGACTCCTCACTGAGTGGGGTAGCACTTTGGCGTAATCAGTATATGCTTCAGTCTGCCTGGTAGTCTTGTCTCTGTCATGTACCAACTTCATTTCATTCAATCACAGGAAGATGATGACGTTGTTTTTGTCATGTGCACATCAATTTTGTTCTGGAACTTGATCAAATTTGGGTTTTGGCAGACTTTTTATTAACAAAACCCACTTTTTCTGTAATAAATCAGTAACTAATGCATCAAGAAGTATACCACATATTTACTGTATATAGTCATCAGTGTTGGATTTTCCTTCTGGGAATGTTCATATTGAGTTTTGCCTCCAAGGTAAAAAAAAAAACCTTGACCTTTCATGCATGTCACAGCTCTGAAAGTGTACAATTTATCGGTTGTTGTTTACAGATCCTGATACAGAGCCATTTCCACAACCATTTGCAACTGCACTGTTCTCCTTCTTGTATCATCTTGCAAGCTATGAGGCTGGTAAGTAGACCCTGGTTTTTCACACCGTGACTACCAAATTAAATACCCATGTCAGATTTCGATGAAAAATATTGTCTGATTATTGAAAAAGTTGATCTTGAGCAAAAGAATGATTCTATTTAGTCCTCTTGGCTCCAACAGTGATAAGATAATACTTGTGCAAGAACACAGCATTGAAGTATAGGGCTTGTAATTGTAGAAAGAAATTGCCTTATGATACAATGTACATTCCACTACATAAGGACAATGTACATGTATACAACCATAACCCTAACCCAACCCATAACACCAAAGTAATGCGTTTTCTGTATATACCACAATCATTTGTAGCATCCATATCAAGTGTAAACTATACTGTTTCATTTGCTAATTTACCACATTAGAAAGGCCGCTTGGTAGGCTTGCAAATAAACCAATTGAAACAGTATACTTTTACATTTGATATGACTGCTATAAATGAGTGTAGCACATAGAGAAAGTGCTTTACTTCTGTCTTCAGTGTTACTTGTTGTATTGTTCTTCACTGGTCAGTACTATTGACAAGGAAAGTGATCATTTTGCATATCACGATCACTGATACAGAGTTGCAGAATATGTTTGTGATAATGATCACAATCTAAGTAAGCATCTACTGTAAAAAGCCTTTACAAAATTGTATGTACAAAATGTAGCATTAAGTGTATTTGTCTTGTCTTTGTCTAGGTGGTGAGGCATTGGTCTCATGTGGAATGATGGAATCCCTGTTGAAAGTTATTAGTCATCCAGGAGATGAGCAAACACATACCACAGTAAGTCCTCGGAATTGCTCTCAGTTGGCGCTGGTTGCAGTATATTCTGTACTGAAATCCTTTCAATATTGAGCTGTATGCAATCTTATTTTTTTGCCAGCCTTTGAACCTAGCCCTGTGAAAGGAAAAATGCTAAAACACCAAGTACTCATTGATGCATTGTACTAGATAAAATCATGCATTAAAGTGAGTGATATACATATAGAATTAGCGAAATACAGGCGTTACAATAAAATAGTGAAAATAAAATCATTTATTGCTGATTAGTTATCACAATAACAATAACAAAGAAATCACTTATATAGTTCATTAGACAGTGTTGCACACAAATTCACAGATTTGACATTCTTGATTTTAATGAAAAATACTTTTAGATGTTTGTGTTTTATACTGAAAACTAAACTTATGATATTCTGTGTCTTATTTGAAGTTTGTCACCAGAGCAGTGAGAGTTGTTGATTTAATAACAAACCTGGACATGGGAGCATTTCAGAACCATAATGGTTTGACGGTGTTCATTGAAAGACTGCAGGTAAGTGAATTGCTTATCAATGAATTCATAGTTTGGGAATGATGGATATGTTTCAAAACTCAACAACACATGTCATTGCTGTCACAGTATTATACATGTTAATAGCATTCTGTTAAATTTCACTGGGCCACCACTGCCATGTTAGCGTTTACACTTACATGTCATTCAAAAGGGTTAACATCACCAAACTTTACAATAGCTTGTCTTCATTCTTGCATAATTATCATGCGTCTTTCTTCACATTCTGTTTTGTAGCATGAAGTTGAAATTTGTAGACGAGAAGTGCCCTACGTTATAAAACCAACATTTAACAACCAACCCGCAGAAGATGGACTCGAAGAACATGACGACACAGCAGGATCTCCACACCAAATGTACGACGAAGCAGTTGCTATGGAAACCGACAACACTGCAGCAGGAACCAATCTGGAGGGTGGAGGTAGTGGTATGGAAATCAATGAGGATGTTGATGATGATGGAAGTCATGAATTATCAGATACTGATAGTAACAAAACTGGTAAACCAGGTTCACAGTGCTTTCCACAACGAGCTGCACTGTTGAAATCTATGCTGAACTTCCTAAAGAAAGCTATACAAGATCCAGCATTCTCCGACAGCATTCGACATGGTAGGTCACTTGTCCTGTCTTTATAGTTTTTACATCAGTTATCCATGCATGTTTTTGTTTTACTTATGTTTTCATGATTTGTACAATAATTTCTCAATGTGTGTATGTAGTCATTTTTCTCAGAAAGTCTTTGTTATCGAGGGCCAGAGAATAGATTAGTTGGTGTACATTTTCTCCTTGTAAGTTGTATTTATTTAACATACATCCGACAGTATAGAATTGGAATACAAATATTGCAATAGAATGCAATAGAACACTGTGTAACAGTCAAGTCTTGGTCAGCCAGAAACAAGAATATCAACAACAGACTTGAAATTGTCACTTCCTCTGATGTGTCTTTTACCTTGTTTAATTTTTACACTAGTTATGGATGGCTCGTTACCAAGTTCACTGAAACATGTAATTAGCAATGCAGAGTACTACGGACCTTCTCTGTTCCTCCTTGGTAAGTTAACATGATTCTCTTTGTGCCTCTTTTCACTTGCATCTCAATTTTGATAGTCTTTTCAACACCTAGTATAGCTTGTGTTTTGATTTTCATTGAAGAGGGTTCTTTCAATTATAGGTAATGGAATTGGAAGTGTCTTTTATGTATATGATAATTCAATCACTTGTAATAGGTCACAATATATAGAACAGCATTGATGGGATCACTATGTATTTTCTCTTAACTATGGTGTTTTTACTACTTTTATAACCCATATTATAGTAAATAAGATTTCCAGAATATAATATTTTGCTGTACAACACAGGATGCAGTGATTACAAGTTAATGTGCAAACTGACGTGCTAAGAATTCTTTCTTTTTTTTGTGATTGATATTGTTATTTTTGATATTGTTTGCAGCATGTGAGTTGGTTACAGTGTATGTGTTTCAAGAACCATCACTGTTGTCACCTCTACAAGACAGTGGTTTAACAGATGTCATGTTACATGCCTTACTTATAAAAGATGTAAGTATATACTAATGTAATCTGCTGTTCAGTGTTTTGTCTTGTCTTCAGGTGTCGAGTCTTGTCTTGTCTTGTCTTGTCTGGTCTTGTCATCTTGTCTTGTCTCGTCTCGTCTCGTCTCGTCTTGTCTTGACTCCTCTTGTCTTGTCTTGTCTTGTCTTGTCTTGTCTTATCTTGTCTTGTCCTTACTGCATCAACTGCCTCTAACATGGCTGTAAACGTGCATACCCTCAAATAAACAATAACAGAACAACAACTTGAACAAAAGAGTGTATATAGTAAGTAAGTAAGTAAGCAGTTTTGATTGATAATGACAGAGAGTTCCAAGTAGGGATGGGCCATAGACACTCCAACCACACAAATGTACATGTATGAATGTAGAAAATCACTTTCGTACAAGCAAATCATGAGTTTTCAGTAGTTTCAAAGTTAATATATACCTTTCAACATACAGTAAATCCACTAGCAATCATACAGTATTGTGACTACTAGAGTTAATTCCTTTACAGTGAATTCAAGCTTTAATTTGACAGTGACAGCATTGCTTGGTCCCTCAGATATTGCTACAATCAGTATTTGTGATAAAAGGCAATGCTAAACTAAATTGCAGTAGGTATAGTGTGTAGGTGTTGATTCTTTTCTAACATCCTCACCACATCTTTCTCTGCAAACATTACATGTATTATCTAAAGTCATATATTCGCTTTATAAATAAACACTCTGCAGTCATCCCTGGAGAGAGAACTGACTGAAGGAACATTTTGTATACCGAAACCGAAGGCTCAATTACACCAGAGTAATGCTTAGCTAAATTTCAGTTTTTTATTTTTGAAATAGTACATGACAAAATTAACTTTGATTATATTATTGTTGAATTGTTGTTATGGTTTTATTCTTTCTATCAGGTTCCAGCCACTAAAGAAGTGTTAGGTTCTCTTCCCAATGTATTCAGCGCACTCTGTTTGAATGCCCGTGGTCTGCAAGCCTTTGTTAGATGTAAACCGTTTGAAAAATTGTTCAAAGTGTTGCTGTCTCCTGACTATCTACCGGCCATGAGGAGAAGAAGAAGTTCTGAGCCTGCCGGTAAATATATCTATTGAGCCCATTGTGTACATTTCATGCAATGTTTTTTATTCAGCTATAGAATGTGAGAAGAAGTAACAGCATTTCATCTTTGAAGGCTTGGTAATCAGAGATTTTGATTGTTTTCAGGTGATACAGCATCAAATCTTGGAAGTGCAATGGATGAACTGATGAGGCACCAGCCATCATTAAGAACTGATGCGACCAAGGCTATTATTAAGGTGAGATGTAGTGTGGTCTTTGATAAATTATGTCTTCAAATGATTTAAATTTCCTGCAAATGAAGTATTTAAAGCTGAGAAAAGTATATGTTATAGCCATAACCATAGCAATGCATCCCCATACACCCATGTACCAGTGACTTAGTAAGTGTTTCAGAAACTAACCCCCAAAATTTGTGTCCATACTTTGTGTTTTGGCAGTTGTTGGAAGAGGTATGTGCAATGGGTAGAGATGCCAAGTATGTGTGTAGTAGGAGTTCTAGCAAACCAGAAACTGCAACCCCTGCAGTAATGAGATCCACTGCTAATGAGAATGAAGTGTCCAGTGAGGATGAAGAAGATGAAGACGACGTGTCCAGTACAACTAGTCAGACCAGTACACAGAAAACAGAAACAGAAGCACAGTAAGTTTTGCATCATTTGTATAGAGTAATGTATATACGACACTGGTAATCGAGCCTTCAGTTTTCTAGGATAGACACAAACTAAATCTATTGGTCTTCAATGTCACAGATGACACAAGTGGGTGATAGTGGTTCCTCTGTTGTGCAGTTCTAATCACCCTGTGATGGAGATAGTGTAAACATGGAAGTCTGTAAACAGTACACTGCAAGTTTATGGAATGTTAACTCCCTACTTCAATAGCTTATCACTGTTGTATATCAACATGTTGCGACAATAGTTTCAGTTTGTGTTGATCCTAGAAAACCGAAGGCCCAGTTACCAGAGTAATATTATTGTTATGACTCTCTTTTTTATGATGATGGTGAATACACATTCTATCATGCACAAGCCAAGTTGAAAAAAAAATGTGGAATTTAAACCCTGGTTGTTTTACGTCATAACAATGCGCATCTATGTCATGACAACGTTGTCTATGTCACTGGTTCTGCTGTGTTTGAAATATGAATCAAAACATTCAAAATTGCCATTACTTTCCCTGATATTTCTTTGATAATACTGGCCCTAGTGCTAGAAAATACTTGTGACCTGGCAAGCTCACGAGATGAGAACGACAGCATTGCTTGGTCCCTCAGATATTGCTACAATCAGTATTTGTGATAAAAGGCAATGCTAAACTAAGTTGCAGTAGGTATAGTGTGTAGGTGTTGATTATCTACCGTCATCACCACATCTTACACTGCATACATTACTTCATAAACAGGGTGTTTTTTTTAATCATTTAGAGGCCAGGTTTTCAACCCAGGTTCTTACATTAATTAGTCTTATCTTGTCAGTGGAGCCATAAGGATTATGTAGGGTTTTTCTGTTGTTGAGGACCAACTTTTTCCATAAATCTGCAAAACAACCATTCTTCACATCTAAATTTTAATCTTAGTCCAAACTGAGACTTTAATATATATTTAATGTTAGTACAGGATCTTTTCAATCTTATATAGTACATGTACCTGCCTCTACTAAAGTAGTACATGTATTGTATACATGTACATTGTAAACTTGTAGTGTTACATAAAAATGCAGCATTTTCATCAAAATATGCAAGGGTACAATTGCAACCACAAACTAGTAATAAAGTGATCCCAGAGCAATTTAAACAGTGCTTCAAATAGAATTTACTGACAGGTACATTTTAACAGACAAAAATATAACTATTATATGGATACATTGAACAATGATTCTGTCTGGTGAAATGTAACATTTACATTATTATTTAATAAAACTGTTTTCTATTTTAGAGCATCTGGGTCAGAAACCAGAATACCTATACCACTGTTGGACTATGTGCTAAATGTGGTAAGTCACTTTTTTTGATGCACTTTACAACACACTAATTGTCTAGTTTAGTGTCTGAAGTGTGACCCAGTTGTACCGTCACCACAGACCTTTCTAATGTTTAGTGACTCCTAAACTCTGTTTTGGACTTCTCAATATACAGGGAATCAATTTTAGACTAGCATACTGCCATAACAGATTATTTTATCATGCAGTGACACAGTGTAAACTTTGCACTGTACTTTCAATATGTAGTAAACTAATTTATTACCATCATTGTTTGAAAATAGGCATACCACTAGTTCGTGTGTACACCTTTGCATGTAATCATTTGCTTTTTGACATTCTGATTGGCTGATGATTATTCATTATAGAGAACAGCAGCATTGCTTGGTCCCTCAGATATTGCTACAATCAGTATTTGTGATAAAAGGCAATGCTAAACTAAGTTGCAGTAGGTATAGTGTGTAGGTGTTGATTCTTTTCTAACATCCTCACCACATCTTACACTGCATACATTATTTACTTGAATATATGATAAAAATGATATTTTGTGATGATATATAGTATAATACTGCCATCAATAGACACCATTGATATGGAGATGAAATGAGAAATTACTGGTGTCAATCACCATTTTAGGTGGATGATCATCCTGTTCACCCTGTTTCCTTGTAAAGATCTTAGCAATCAATGTAATTCACATATTTCTCTTATTGTAGATGAAATTTGTAGAATCTATCCTGAGCAATAATACCACAGATGATCATTGCAGAGAGTTTGTAGCACAAAAGGGGTTGGTGCCATTAATGGGTATTTTGGGATTACCCAATTTACCTGTGGATTTCCCTACTACACCAGCTTGCCAAGCTGTGGCCAGTGTTTGTAAATCTATCCTGGTAAGTATACTCACTTCAGAGTCAGTGTATTATGTTATATCACAAATATCCCCTAGTACTGTTCTTGTCATTCTTCTACAAATATATTTTCTTTTTTTGTATTTTGTAAGTTTCTCTTTCTATAAGAATAGTGTTACATGTACAAGAGGAGAGATGTAGTGCATACCCATCAGAATGGTTTACCTGTTTGTAAGATATGTGAACAGACATTTTGTGATTGGAATTTGAGTACAAAGATATTGATTACCAGGTATCGCGATGAAACATGGCTCTGGTAATTGAGAGTTCGTTTTACTAAGATAGACACAAACTTAAAACTATTGTTGTCCAATGTGGTAGATTAATAAGTGGATGATAGTAGTTCCTCTGTTGTGTGAATCTAAACCCTGTGATCAAGATAGTGTAAACATTGGAAGTCCCAAAACACTACACTGCAAGTTTATGGAACCAGCTTTCCAGAGATGCCTCCCTACTGAAGCTGCAATGAAATCGACATCCATTCAATAGTGAATCACTGTTGTATCAACACGTTGTGAGAATAATTAAAGTTCGTGTCTATCTTAGTAAACTGAAGCCTCGATTACCAGAGTAATATCTGTACTAGGCAAGGTGGAGTAGTTGTTCATGTCAGTCATATTAATTTAAAAAAAAACTTTTACTTGTTTTCAGACTTTGGCACATGAACCTCAGGTGTTGAAGCAAGGCTTGCTGCATTTGAATGAAGTTTTACAATCACTACAGCCTTTACACCAACCAGTGGATTTACCAGGAGGTTCAGTACTTCTCAGAGAGCTGGCTAACTCACCAAGTGTAGTTGAAGCACCTCTATCTGCGTCTGCCACTCCACTACTTCATTCAATGGCTGCAGCACATGCATACATTATGATGTTTGTTCATGTGTGTAGGGTAGGATCAGTAAGTGCAAATCTTGTCTTGATACTCAATGTTGGTGTCCTAGAGAATATTAGCATATTTAGTGAATGTGTAGATCACCATTTTTTTGAACCCCCGCCCCTCCAAAAAAAGGTAACATCAATGCTCAGGTATGTATGGGGCCCAAAATTGAAAAAGTGTGTTCGTCAACCATTCACAAGTCTTTCACCACCACTGCTGAAAATTTCTTTTTCAAACATGATTGCTCATCCACAGTATTCGCCCTTGAAATATATTAGAGTTAAGGAAAATTTACAAATTACAAAATTATCATGTCGGTTTATTCGCTGTACAGAAGAAATCATGATTGGAACTTAGAATCTGTAGAAGCCTGGAGAGAACCCTCATCCAATGGAAATAGATTCCATGTGACTTGTAAGTTGTAGAAAGTGCTTGCAGCTGATTTCTAAAAACACTCACCGATGATATGTTTATTTACAGAGTGACATCAGGACAATCTCAATCAATCACTGGGGATCAGACTTGGGACAAAATGTCCTAGAGGGACTTAGCAAACTGTATTCCTCACTTGTGTGGGAAAGTACCATTCTGTTAGCACTGTGCACCCCCGACTCCTTGCCTAATACTTCAGAATTTGGCAAAGGAGACATGGAAAAGTTACTGCCGAAAGACTTCCAACCCGAAGTAGTTCCTGGAAAACCAGGAAAAGGGAAGCTAGATGACAAGAAAGAGACAATGACTAGCAATAATGCAAGAACTAATGATGCAGCAGGTGTACCGATGGACACATCGTCTGATACCATAACACCAATGGACATTGATGAGGATAAGGGAGACACTACCCTAGATGGGAAGGGGAAAAGTAAAATGACACCACAGCTAGCACACCAAGTGAAACAAATCAAACCTTTACTGTCGGCGTCATCCAGGCTAGGGAGAGCACTTGCTGAATTGTTTGGACTTCTTGTCAAATTGTGTGTTGGTTCCCCTGTCAGGCAACGGAGAAGCCATCATTTACCCTCCAATCCTAGTTTACCTCCTGAACCTGCCAGGTTGACGGCAACTTCTCTTTGTAAGTTACTAGGAAGTGGACTCTCATGGGAACCACCGACTACCTCACCTACTCCAAGGTTTAGGTAAGTGTTTGTCCTACATTCATTCACTCCTCAAAAATTAAAATTGAACCTGCTGCAACTCAAAGAACCTTGTGACTTCGCAAATTGCTCATCCGCTGATATCATGTGTAGAGGTGTTTTAGCTCATGCAGGGATGTTAAAGTCCACTACAGTTTTGGCTTGGATGATGTGCTCTCAGACTGGTAAATTGTTCCATTGAGATACATGTATGACACACTGAGAGAAGAAATATTTCCTGATATCTAGTCTAACTGTAGCTTTTGCTAATTGTGGTTTAGTTCCATTTGTACTTAAAAGATACTATATAGACTATGTACTGTGTATGATTTTCCTGATACTGAGGTCACCTAAGTACATTTGTACATGTATTTGGGGTTCACGGTTGTATTTAATTAACTAAGGCTTACCAAATTTTACACTCACAATATTTCATATTTTACATTGCAGATTAACTTTTTTCATCTGTTCAGTTGGTTTCACCTCGTCAATGCTATTTGACGAAAAGAAGTACCCCTATCACCTAATGCTGCAGAAATTCATGTCATCTGGTGGACACTCTGCACTCTTCAAGTAGGTATATCCATTGAGTATGGTAGTATGGTGGAACAGACCGAACCATTAAACACTGCCCTCTATAGTAGCATTTGGTTTAATCAGTATGTATGGTTAAACAGATTTTTTTGCAAGAAAGCATAACCATGAATTTATACAACTGCTGACATCAGACTGGACGAATGGAACCGTTTACAAATAGGGAAAGTGAACAACTGAATTGGATTAATAACACTTGACACAGCATGTTGGAAGTACAGAGACTTGTATTACATTCCATCATTTGAAAAGAACAGTTTTATGGCCACTTGACGTAATAGTTTACGATAACAAACAAATTTCCAGTTGCCGTGGCATTTCATGTGTGCGTGAAGAGGCCATAAAACTGTTCTTAGCAAACCATGGTGTGTAATACAAGTCTCAGCTTTTGAGCTCCCACTGTTGTGGAATATTTGTGAAGTGTAATAGATGCTGTGATCTTAGTCAACTCGAAATATTAAGTATTCAAATATACATCATCTCACCACCATTTCAGAACCTTCAGTTGGGCCTTATCGAATGGAGGAATCCTTGATGTCAAAGATGGCCTAGAACATGAAGATTTGCCGGGTAAGTAGTCTTCGCCAGACTCGTAGATGATATCAAACAAATAATTCAGGAACATTTATGTCCTGATTGTGTGTGATGTATGTACAATTAGAGTATATGAAACCATATTATTATTACATGATTGCTTGCACCGGTGCACAAGCATACTAGTGGTATTTTCACTGCAGTGCAATACTGAAAATAAATCTGCATGCAAATGAGGACGTGATTGTCTGTTCTACACAAAAGTGTGTGAACACTTTGTGTCATTTTTACGTAAATTTGTTGTTTCAGATAAACGTCTAAAAATAACCAAACCCCATGCCGCTCGAGTACCAGTGTGGGTACACTCAGTGGTATTTGCACTCGTGCTTGCAGTCTTTTCTGCTGCACTTCCACTCGCCACGCTTACGAAAGTAGTACCGCAGAGAACACTGCAAGTGCTCATGCTAATACCCCGAGTATGCCACACTTGCACTCGCTGTCATGGGGTTCTGTCATATTGTTTTCACATTTCACACATAATAATATTTGAAAGATAGTATTAAACCAAGAATGCCATCCTTTTTCTGCCATGAAGTGCTGGGAATAAGGGATTTTAAAGGTATGCTACAGTGCAGAATGACTTAGTCACCTCTGAGGGTGAAGGACACCCCTAGTGGCCAAACGATAAAATCTTTTTATCTTTATGTTAACAGTGTATTGTATTTTAACACCTCTAAGTTTGCGTTTCACACTTGACAAACTCTCTATGTTTACTTGGTTAGATGGAACTGGTGAATTTCTAGATGCATGGTTAATGCTTGTTGAAAAGATGGTGAACACCAAAGCAGTATTAGAGTCACCTCACACTTTACCTGCAAAGATATCTCAGCCTGGAATTGTACCATTCAGTCCTGTTCAGTTTCTCATACATACACACAAGGTAGGCAAATACATTGGTCTTAATATAGCATGAGTAGTGTATTTCATTGAGACGCTTGTAGAGACATGATGGTTGAATGATTAGGGAGATATGCTTGGAATCTACAAGTTGACTGTTCAAGCCTGCCACTGACATCTGTTTTCGTATAGCAACATTTGAGCAAACATTGTGGCCCTGTCAACCTAGCTGTATACTGGGGGGAGCTGATAGGATAGAAATTACTATATGAATTTAACCCAATGTGTATGCAGAGGGTACAGTGGATTGTGTACTCCCTGGAGAGAACTGACGATGTTTAGAACATGTGTACAATTTACAATTACAGCACTCATTATGGAAGGTGTGTTAAAATGTGTAGAACTTAATATTTGTAATATATGAGGAGTTCATTTAAATATTGTGTTGTATTTGTTTTGTTATTCAGGCTGCATTTAATGCAATTATGAACCTGTGGGACAGGAAGCCTTTAAAAGTATATGGTGGGAGAATGTCTGAAAGTATGTTAGCAATCCTTTGTCACATCCTCAGAGGAGAGGCAGTCATCATGGAGAGAATGGAAAAAGAGAAATTAATCTTAGGAGTGCCAGCTGAGAGTGCCTCTACATCCAACACTACTACTACTACTGGTGGTGGTGGTGGTGGTGGTGGTGGTGGTAGTGGTAGTGGTAGTGGTAGTGGTGGTGGTGGTGGTGGTGGTGGTGGCAGTGGAGGTGGTACCAGCAGTGGCAGTGGTACAGGTGGTGGTGGTGGTGGTGTTGGTGGTGGTAGTAGTAGTGGTAGTGGTGGCATAAGTGCCAGCAGTGTTCTAGGTGGCTTTGGAGGAATCCTTGGCAGAGCAAGAGAACCAGAACCTAATCCTCAACATATGCAACAGGTAAGTTTATGGGACTATCACATAAGATGTTTCAGTTGTAGTTAACTTGGTAGCACTAGTCATTAGTATTGCACCAATGTAAGGCCTGAGAATGTGCATGTTGGCACAGCATAAAGAAGGGTGAAGGCTACTAAATTGGGTTTTGCTAACCCTTTTGTATAATTATTTCAAATGATAGGGATTAAACTATTTCTTATTTATTTGTAAAATTGTTTCATTTTGATTGTACACTACTAGAGTATGCCAATATATCTTCCCATATATGCTGCCTTTGAAAAATCAAATGTTGTCTGGTGTTACCCTGGTAGTTGAGCCTTCGGTTTTCTTAAGATAGAGACAAACTAAAACTATCGTTGCAACATGTTGATACAACAGTGATAAGCTACTGAATGGATGTTGGTTTAATTATAGTTTCTTAAAAATTAGTTTATTTAGAGTTCAATGAACTTGCAGTGCTGTTTTAGGGCTTCCAGTGTTTACACTATGTTGATCATATTGTGATTAGAGTCGCACAACACAGGATCCGCTATCATCCACTTGTGTAATGTACCACATTGAAGAAGAACAATAGAATGTAGTTTGTGTCTATCTCAGTAAACCGAAGGCTGGATTATCAGTGCCATATTTGATATGCAAAACAACCTTTGATGTGTATTAGGTTACGCTTGTACCATAAAGCCTGCATCAGAGGTGTCCATCAACCTCATTATGCAGAGAATACCTAAAAAAAAATATCTAAGCAATCATCTTATCCTTGGTGTACATGTGCGTGTAGATGATCGTATGCAATCAGTCTCTCATGCCAAAAAAAAATGAAATGAAACATGAATCATGAAAACTTGTCACATTTGACATGATTGATTGGCACTATGGCAGTACCATAAATTCAAATTGTGTTATTCTTATTTCAGTTAATGGACATGGGCTTCACAAGAGAGCATGCAAGAGAAGCTCTATCACATACATCGTCCATTGAACAGGCGACAGAATGGATCTTAACTCATCCACCTCCACTACCAACTGGATCTCAGGTTCGTTCACATTTTATATGTATGTTTAGGGGTACAATGGACTTCAAAATCACAGGAATCCCTTGCTTATGATTTGAATATACTGTTCCTAGTGTAGGGAATATTTGGATAAAAACTGCTTTTAAAATGATTAGTTTTAGTTTTAATAGATCTATAACATATACCAGACAGTATAACATATCAAACAGTGGGTGTGTAGGGTAATAACTCTCAGTGACAGCTTTTCATCCTATTTTTACAGGATTTGGTGGCAGACCTTGGACTGACGGAAGAAGATCAGATGATGAGAGCCATTGCCATGTCATTGGGCGAAAATGTTCTTATGTCAACAGAAGAGGTACATTCAAAAGTTATACTAGTGCAGCTGGTTGTGTCATAGATGAATTCAATGTGTTATGAAATTTAGGAAATTTATGTCTTGTAGCATACATGTAAGAATACTAGCTAGTATTATACATTTTAAGAATTAATGTAAATTGTACAGGTGTGCTACAACACTATTGGCGCCATTTTTCTAGAATTCAACCAGGCAGCCATTTCCACACCTGAATGTTATCCTGATTCAGACTGGCCTATTACCAAATTAAAAAAATTTTGAACCGATATTGAACCTAAGACACTATCAATAATTTGTCATTTTACAGGAAGAAGAAAAGAAAAAGAAAGAGGAGGAAAAGAAAAAGGAGGAGCAAAGGAAATCTTTGGAAGACAAAGACAAGATAAGAATTGAAAATCCTTTAGAGAAGGAAGTGTTAAACAACTTCACTGCCAAGATGATGCCAGGGTGTTTGAAATTACTGGATTTATTACCAGACACAGTGTACAGGATGTGTGATCTGTTAGTGGTTGCTAATGTCAGGAATGGTGATGAATGGAGAGATGAAATGTTACTATGCCTTGTACAACAGGTATGACCATTGAAATCTTTTACTTATAAATACAAAACTGCTGACATTTCACTAAAATAGCAGTACATGTACTTTCATTGATGTGAAAACAGAAATCAGTTCGATGCTGACGAGACGACGTCGAACATTTTGAATTCTCTTCTTTCTTTTTTTACTCTGAGTGGAAATTTCACTACTAAGTAGGAACCCAGACTCCATGGACATTCATTCTCACAGATATCAGTTCGTTGATGTATTGAAAAACAATGTAATTCATGGGCATGTAAGTTTATATAACTGTGATCCCAGACATCACATAAGGTAACCTTGAAGTAATTTAGAGACAACCGGATTGATTACCCATTAAAAGCAAAGAGCGTGATTCTTAAAATGAAATTAATCGTGCAACATTTATGAAATATAACAAGGTTTCAGTTCATTGACATACATGTAACATGTCAAAGAATACATGTTTATGGTTGTCTATCTTGTATATTGGCAAATTGAATATAGGCATATGCATAATATATCAAAGATTACAAGTTAATGTTAGTCTGTGAATTACAAGTAATGATGCATTGTATATGTGTATACATTATTGAAGATGGTATGTTTATGTAATTTTGTCTTTATTCATGATAAGGCATAGCTTACATCTATATGCAGTATCCGGCAACAATATGTTTGTATATATGTATATATAAAAGTTTATACTAAAAAAATATTTTATATTTATCTGATGACAAATATGACATATTTATAAATTTCAGATATCTGAGTGTGCCATGGTGCTGTTAAAAGCTGCTGCTCCTATGACTACATCAGATACCAGAACGTTATCTGAATGGGCCAAACAACTCACTTCGTTACCAGAAGCTGCCAAACTTGCCTCTAGAATACATCTTTTTAGTCTACTTTTTGAGGTAAAATTATATGTTCTCATGTGTAATTGTCATATCAGTTCAAAGTTTTAACAAAACTGATATATATGACACTGGTAATCCAGCCTTCGGTTTACTAAGATACACGCAAACTAAATCTATTGTTCTTCAATATAGTAGATTGCACCAGTGGGTGATGGCAGTTCCTCTGTCATGTGATTCTAAACACCTTGTGATCAAGATAGTATAAACATACGAATTACTAAAACAGTACATGCAGGAGCATTGAATAACAGGTTGTCATGGCAACATTGTTTAACTTTGATTGGATTCATTTTTACAGCAAATGAAGATACCTTGTGCCCAGGCTGTAGAGAAGTCAGCTGTGTTGGATACATTGGTTAGATTACTAGATGCAACACAACAGTGTTTAGCTGCTGCCAAGGACAATTCAACTCCAAAGTAAGTTGTCACATAGTAGTTCTCCTGTGTACATGTAGTTGGGGTCATTTATCTACACGTGCTGATATTTGGACTTCTTAACTGTCAAAACATTTACATACATCAACATTTAGCATTGCACTATAGTAGTTAAATCGAGGTTTTCTATTAGTATTGTCACTTGTGAAATTCAAGCTCATAAATTCAACTGGTGTTAGTTTCAAATCAAAATGCTTAGAACTTGTAGAAGACATGTTCCATATTGTAACAAATATGTACAAAAAAAATGTACTTTGTAAAAATGGTCTGAGAATTTATATATCCTAAAGAAATATAAGAACTACGTCCACTTCACATAATAGTCCTGCTGTTTGTCATTCGATCGTTAGTAGAAATTTCCTTACAATTGACACATTTCATCATGAATCTCTCCATCAAAGGTATCTGGCCTCCTTGATGCTACTCATAGACTTGTATGAAAAGACATCAATGGCAACAAAACGGAGAAAAGAACAACGAAAAGTTGCATCTCATACATGGAAGTGGTTTGATGATCGTAATGGCAAGTGGTGTCATTATAGTGCTAATAATAACAAGACCATAGATGATGCCTATTATGCTGGTGAATCAAGTATTAGGTTTGCCGCTGGTAGAAGGAGATATACAGTACAGTTCAACCACATGGTTCAGGTAGGTGTTGTCTAGGTTCCATTGTAATCAAAGGTTTTCAGTTCAAAGGAAGGAAGTGTATGAAGTTTATTTTGTCTGTTCGTCTGTCAGTTTGTTGTGGGAAGGGATGTATGTGTGTGTGTGTGTGTGTACGAGATGTTTGTAGCTGGTTGTATGTGTATGTGTATGTGTATGTGTCTCTGTATGTATGTATGTATGTATGTATGTATGTATGTATGTATGTATGTCTTGTGGGAAGGCATATGTGTAGGAGATGTATCTAGCTGGTTGTATGTGTGTGTCTGTCTCTGTATGTCTCTCTGTGAAGGGATGCATGTGTACGAGATGTGTCTAGCTGGTTGTATGTCTGTCTGTGAGATAAAGATTTCATTGCTTGATGTAACTAACATTTGATGTACACATAATGTGATTATCTATGAAGTAAAAGGCCATTGTATTAGTTGTGTGAACACTTAATGAGCATAATCTGATGGGCATGGTTTGATTACAATTTCCTGGTCACCTCACATTGTAAACTCTTAAACTTGTTACTCTCTTTTACAGATCAACGAGGAGACAGGTAACAGAAGACCTGTCATGTTAACTATGCCACCAAAGGAAGAAGAGCAAGACAAGAAGAACGATGCTAAAGACAAGGATGAACCAGAAGAACCAGGAAAGAAAAGAAAAACAGACATGGATGATGGTCCACCATCATCAGAAAGAAAGCTAACATCAGGTAATAGGTGGTTTCTAGCATACACCAAAGGTTGATTGTATGTACAGTAGAAATAAGTTAACTGAATTGGAGCATGTGCAGAAGTGAGCCAAAGTGTAGAACTACAGTAATAATTATTTCATGTGAGAACTGCGTCAAATATATCAAAGTCCATGAACTAAAAATTGTTCCATGTATATGTTCAGATACTGAAGGAGGAAGCAGTGCCAAACAAGTTTAGAAAAAAAAAATATCCAAGTTTAGAAAAAGGAATTATCTCATGTGAGACCTAAAATGTAGCAGTCAAAATATAATAAAGTGGAATGAACTAAACATTATTTCATGTATACGTTCAGATATTGAAGGAGCAAGTAGTGCAAAGCAAGCAAAGAAAAAAGATGGGAAAGCAGAGAGTGGTGAAAAAGAGAAACCAGTGATAGTAGTACCTGGATTGATGTCAGATCAAATACAGACAATTATCAGGTAAGACACACTCTATAATGCAGTAGGTACTTGTGAAGTCATATAGGTTTTTATCCTTTGGGACTTGTTCAAGTTCACAGTCTGATTCACTCATTAGATTATTACATGTGTACATGAATTGTGCTTGCAGCATGAATGCACATGTCATGGGAATGGTGGGATGTGATAGTAGAGTGGAACTTACTAATGTATGTGATATATAAAGTAACTGTGGTCAGTGCCATTTGGTTACTTAGATTTGCCAACTTTACAAGCATGAACTGAAGGGCTTAGCTTTCAGTTCATAATATTAATCATTGAAATGTTGGTAATTGCCAATATTGTAACTTGTTTGCTAACAAACAGGCATCCTTGTGTAACGCTGTGTCATGATTTGATGTAGGATGTGATTCAAAGGCAATGGAACACCAAAGAAGCAAAAACATTGAAAGCACATAATATGACTTCTTTTCCTTCTTGAGCATCGCCTGCCTTCACAGCATTCGTATTCTTACTTAACTGACGTATACTTTCTTAAAGCATATGAGTAATAAAGCAGAAAGGCAGCTTGCATTAACCATTTTGTACTTGTGTTTGTTTACAGATGTTGTGTCGGGTTGATTAGCATTCCAGTGGATGCTGACACCTTACATTCTGTCATGAGAGTTACCTTACGATTCACCAGACAACACCAGTTTGCTGTCATGTTTGCTGAATTAGAAGGTCCTAAAAAGTTACTATCACTCAGACAACCTTCGTCGTTCTCAGGATTTGCATCCCTCACTACTTTGATTATCAGACATGTCCTGGAAGAACCAACCACCCTGAAATATACCATGGAGAAGGTAAGTTAATGTCACCAGTGTAAATGTACAAAATATCTGTTTAGATGCAAAACTACATGTACATGTATTTCAAAATTCAACTAGGTTTTATACAGGAGTACAGTACTGCAGAAACTGATCTTTCAGCTAAGATGTACTCAAACTAAAACTAGTTGCTCAATTGTAAAATACCTAAAATTAGACATTATATATGTTAATTAGAGGACTTCTATTTGATCTATAATTAGTATACATGTAGTAATAAGTTGAAATTGAGGTGCTGATTTTTGGGTGCCAAACCCAAAAATCAATTTGTCTTTTGATATTTTGCACCATACTGTGCAGGGTGTAAATATGAGTAAAGTCGTTATATTTAACCTTTTCACCACCAATTGCCCCCTGGGAATGTTTGTTCTCCACCACCCCCCTCACTGACCACCAGGTGAAAGTGAGTGTTATGTAATCAAATTGATATAAAAATACTTAGAGTTGCTCATTTTTTAAAAATGAGGTATCATTTCATTGGAAAATAAATTCTCTACATTACACTTGCAAATACATGCATTCAAATTCCACAAACACAACCGAAATATGAATTAAAGTAATAAAATATGAATAAAACTGACACAAGTCGTTTATTTATTGACATATCACAAATAAACAAAATATTTATATTACAAATAAAATTCAAAATACCAACATTTATGTTCCTACAAAACTTCTCTTTACTGGTTAAATTGTCAAAATTGGCGAAAATTTGGCAGAAAATGACATTTTGAGTCGTAAAAATTTGAACGAAATTAATTAACGGCTCACTAATCCGATTATGACGCAACAGACGGTGCCGCACCGGCAATGAAAGTGTCTTAAAATATCTAAAGTTGTCACCTTGATACCTTTTGAAAAGTTGGTTTTTGTAAATATAATTCATTATTTAGCAGAACAACAAAAAATTATTACTCAATTTATGCCAGAAATCGGCAAAAAATGACCGTAAGTCAGTAGCATCGGCGCCAAAATCGGATGGGCAAAATGGCTTTATTTGCCGACGCACATACCGACCAACGGAAATATGCAGCCTGTAATTTGAACCCACGTCGCGGTAATGTTTTCGTCACATTGAGTACATTGAGTTCACACAGCCATCTCCTTTCATTCATAAATGCCATCAAAGTCAAAACTAAACAGAATTTTTCATGAACAGAGCCGTTATTTACATCGCAAACGATATTAGGGGAGACAATTTTCGGTGTGGCCATGTTGAAATTTGAATTTTACCGTTAAAAAACGCATTCAAAAATGTGATCGGAAAATCTTCAGATTGTGTGTAATCTACCGCCCACATTGTACCACTGACCAGTATAAATTGAACTTGTATGAGTATTATTCATTATTGAACATTACCACAAAGAAATATGACCAAAATAATTACTTTTGGAGCTAAATACTGGCCCCAAGGCCATAGTATGAGCGAATGCTACGGGTCAACAAGTTACGCAATTTGCCAACTTTCACTACGGCAACGGTGAATTCCCCGCCGGTAGATCACTCGGCCCTCGTGGTAGTTCTGAAGCCTATACCGTTCCCACAACTGACCTGATGTATTCAACAATGTTTTTGAGTAAAAATTCAGTGGAAATTTCTCAGGACAGTTGTCAAAATGACATCGTAGGAGATGCTACGTGAGCCGTTAATTACTTCCGCGTTGTTGAAATTCGATCTTTCTGGCGAAAAACGCACACAAAATTTACGATCGCTCGTCTTTCCAATCGTGCTAGAAAACCATCAAATAACATGTGTTCAAAATGGCAGACTATATAAACAAGGCTAATACGCATGTGTGGAACTAGTTATGGCAGCAAGTTTTGCAGCAATAGCTGCCGTTAAACGGTTTGAATGTCGTAGTAGTTGAATGACCTTTGGCGTTCCCGCTGTAGAGGGAATCGGTGGGCGCCCTAGAGCGTTCCCGCTGTAGCGGGAATCGGTGGTGAAAGGGTTAACAAAACAGTTTTAAAATGTTTCAGTTGCTGTTAGTGCAACATAATAAAGGGAATTTGACAGCCATTGTGATTGTAACAGCTTTATGTTAAAACTAAATGATGTGTCACGTTGTTTATATTGTAGGTGGTTCGAGCAGCAGCCACTGGTAACATTGGTAGCAGTATATGTGGTGTGTCAGCAGGTACCATAGGTGCTAAAGAATTTCATTATATGATGAGAGTTTTAGGACCTGCAGCTTCTCGCAATCCAGACCTCTTTGTGGATGTTGCCAAAGATGTTCTCAGAGTGGCCTTACCACCACCATCAAGACGAGGTCAGTGTTTCAACAGTATTTCTGTTGATTGCTGTATTTAATTAAGACTTCTCTTACCATCGCTTATTTGTAGATTGTCAGAAAAATCTCAAAAAGTAGGCGGAAATATAGTACATGCAAGTTTCGAGTCAACGAGGCATTCTAAAAGTAGCTTCAAACATGTTGAAAAAGAAATAAATTAGGTGGTTGCTTTTACTAGCCAATGACTTTGATTCAAATTACTTTGTGAATCAGTGTGCAAGACAGGTATTTTTCCCAAAAATATTAATCTGTATTAGTGTAAGTTACGACATGAGCCGAAGGCTGGATTACCAGTTATACATACAGATACTAATGGACTGAGTTTTCTCTTTACAGATGATGATGAATCTCGTCTGGTAGGACCCAGTGTTCCACAGATTCTGAAGACTCTACCAGCTAAAAGTGCAACCCCTGGAGCAATGGATGGCCCAATAAAACAAGTACTTTGCGATCTACTCAATGCTTTGGCAGAACCTGTAGAGGATGTCACAAACGAAGGTACATTTATTTATAGCTTTAGAAACTTTGGAAAGATTTACTTAATAAGTGCGAGAGATTTGTACTCTGCTAAACACTGCAGTATTTGTATTTTGTAAAAGTAAAATTTCCCTACAGAACAGAGCACTATGGCAGCAGTGTTTTAAGTTCATAGGTTTGTGAAATTTCCAAAGTATTTGACTAGGGGACTCATTTACTGTACAGTAAAACCATGTCCGTCCATCAACGGTGATACAAATCCTGTTTACACATGTTAAGGAGTCTTACCCTATTCCATCCCTAACCTAACTTTTAACCCAACTCCCTAGCTTGAATACAAATGTGTATATATTTCTAACATTCACTCTTCCATTAGTGTGTTCAGTGGCTTGACTTTAACACCTTTCATATTTTGATTGCTGTGTGGGCTAACTATGATATTCTTCCTTCCACTGTGCTGTGGTTGTTTGCCATCTTTGGTCCTACACCATTGTTCTTTGAACGATTGTTGTTTGCCCAGGTCCTGAACAATTGTTCTTTGCCCAGGTCCAACAACTTTCTCTCTATACGTACCACATTCATGCATTGGTTGCTGTTGGGCAAGACCTAACATTCTCTCCTCCACTGCTGTAAGTGGATAATGTGGGTCTTACAATTACAAAAATGTAACATTCTCCTTTGTTTGCTGTTTGGGTCGATGTTTAATACGATTGTAAGATTATCTCCTTCACCAATGTACATTTTCACTTTCATGTCCACTAGAGATAGTATGCTTAAATGATTTGCTTTGGTCAAACAACATTCCCTCTCCTAGAGCTGTTTGACAGTTTGAAAAAAGAAAAGAAATTAACAACAGGGCTTCCACTTTGATGGGAGTCTGGGTTTCTGTTTTGTCTATACTCTCACTTTTGTATGAGGCTCGAGTACAACAATGTCTGTTCTTCCACAGCTGTTGAGTTCAGTAATTATTTTATTATACATATCAGTGAATATAATGATAAGGTTATAATGTGGCTTTATTTTTGTGAGTTCTTTGTTCATTATTCTATTATTCTATTCTATTCTATTATATTATATTAAATTATATTATATTATTATATTATATTTTATTACGTCATTATCCCTCACAAGGAAATTTGTCTTGCAACAACACAGAATTACACATTAAAATACCAAGAACAACATTAAAAGGGAAGTACGAAGATGTTGAAAACTGAGTAAAAGACTACATTAAAAAAGAAGTTATGTGCCTTATTTATTTGTTTTTGTTATTTATGTGCTTTCTTTTAATTTCTGTTTATTTATTTTTCTGTTTTATTCATGATTGTGATTGCGTGCACAGAAAACAAACCCAAAGTAGACAACGATGAGAATCACAGCATGGTGCAAGAAGAGATAGGTCAGGTGCTTCGAGAGGTGGGTGATGATTTCATACGACAGTACTCACGTAGTGGTAGTGGTAGTAATAGTGGCGACAACAGAAGTGTTCAAAGACAACACAGTGAACTTGGTGTAGAAAGAGTAGAAGAAGAGAATCAGGTACAAATGAACCTACTCAACACCTCTGTCATACACTAGCGACCGTACTTTCCGAGTCAGTTGAAGGGATATTAATAATTATAAGGCCTAATAAAAAAATTGTGTGGTTCCAATTATGCTCAATTTTAGAATAGGTGGGGTAGGTAGATTTTTTATTTTATTTTATTACATATTTTTGTCTTTGTGAGTGTGTAGTTCAGGTTTTCCATTGTTTTCCAAATGGTCTCTGTGTTGTTTATTTCTTCCTCTCAGCTATTACAGATTGGAACATTTTTATTTTGTCTTTTTATGTTGATGACAGTTTCCGCATCCATTATTTCTTGTGAGACTTCACAGTTTTTGCAGGGTTCGCACGGTCCTGGAAAACCCTGGAATTTCAAACCCTCCCTGGAAAACCCTGGAAAACCCTGGAAAAATGCGCCCTACCCCTGGAAAACCCTGGAAAATGATCATGTTCAATCGATCGATTAATATTGACGATCGTCATGTCCGTGCTCGAGCCACCCATTCATATGATTCTGAATTCGTAAATGTGAAATCGCGAAAATATTTTCAAAGTCATTCGCCACGCTGGGTGATGAATTAAAATTCACGCCGATTGAACCCAGACAGTCAAGTGATCGTTCCACGAGACACTTTGCCCCACAGACCGTGCGTATTTATAGTTGAATGGGCGCCGCAGTGTTTCTTTCGATCTTGCATATATTGCTACTCCGTACATCTCCCAGTTGTCATTTCAGGGACATGATATTGGAACAGTCCCGGCCGGGGTAACATGTACAGTAGGTCTGTTAACAAGATTATCGTAACACTGTAGCGAGTATCAAAGCATCATCAACCTCGATTAGAAATTGTTACAAGTTCGGCGCACGAGTCGACTGATACTACAAGCTAGGGCTAGGGCTAGGGCCTAGGGAAGTGCAGTTGAATTTCCGGGTTGTGGAAGTACGGTTGTGACTTTTATTTTGTCGATAAATGGGTATTTGTGTTACATGTTCTAAAAGAATAAACTACTGTTTTATGTTGTCGGTACAGTAACATTCGTCAATGGTCAAATTTGAGTTGAAATCGCGATGTTCCGCAACTCGTGGCATCGGTACATAGACATCGAGACGCAAACGATGAATGTATTTAGTTATTCATAGCTCGAAACTTCGTAACGTAAATGACGTTTTCATTCAAAATTTTGAAGAAAAATTTATTTTAGGTGACTTATAAATCTAGTAACATCAAACCATACAATAACGAGGACAAACTTTAGTTTTTGATTTATTTTTCTGGATATGTCTGAATTAGACTGACGAATGCTGCGACTCAATCTTACATGATCAATGGACCAGCTTGACGAAACGGCTACTTAGGGGGTAGGACAGAGGTTTCTCCGTTAATCTTAGCATGTAAACGTGGTTTTGAAACCAATATCTTGCATAGTGTCGATTGTCTTTAAAATGTTTTGTGACATATGGGAACTGTTGTTGATTTTTCTCGTCCACATCAGACAATTAGATGTCATTCAAAAAATATACTTTAGTGTCAACACCCCTGGAAAATGGCCAAAATCAATATGAATACCCCTGGAAAACTGACGAAAACCCCCTGGAAAGTCCTGGAATTTTGTTTTGCTTTAAGTGTACGAACCCTGTTTTGCCATTTTATTATTTTTTTCTCGAATGTGTAAAAAAAAAGTTTAGGGTTGGCAGTGAAAAGCTAGGTGGGGTCAGGTAACCGGAACCAATCAATTATTTTTTTAGGCCTAATAATCGGTTTATTTTTTCCAAATGAATATGACAGTGTCGAAATGGCATCAGGAAATAGCTTACAGCTAGTTTGGGCCTGTCCCATCACAGATTTATATACAGAAATTCACAGCCAGGTACTCAATATGAATCAAAATATATAATGTGTTATGTACACGATTAAAATTACAAATATACAGTTGATCAGTTATACTGCGCCAGTAAGATTTGTGTCATCGATGTTGATCCTAATCTAGGATTACACTGATCCAATGCCCACATCGCTATGAAATTTCATTTGAAGTTAATCACAGAAAAAATTAGGTTAACAGAAAGTGGATACGGCCGAAACAAAATGATATAGCACATGCTGAAAATTGTTTATAATTTTTCACGTAACCAGAATTACAAAAGGATTACCAAGTTAGTAGCTTTTGATTAGAACCTCTAGCCTTGCTCACTCACATTACATAGAAAATGTTTCAGAATGAGATGCAGCAGTATATAAATGAAAAAGCCTGGTGTAGATTTTATTAGTGGCATTCATTTTGATAGTTGATGGTGTTAGTGTATGGTGGAGGTGCAGAGATTTTCATAGCTTTGTTACTGTGCTTGACAGTGTATTGGGAAAGTTATCCACTTTGGCAATGTAATGAAAAAAGTTATAACTTGTCGGTCCATACATTCTACAACATTAAAATGCGATAACACAGTATGGAAAAAGTTCTGTAAATCAAATACAAACATTTTGTTCCGACATTGAAGGGGAACACTACTTCCAGAAATAGAGACATTTTCATAAACTATTGGTTCTGGAGAATCATTCACAATTACTTGCTATTTCAGAGAAACATCAACTTGAAGTTGATCTTATTCCTGTGTACATGTAGGTTGTCTTTGCTGTGGGCCATTACCTGACGAGAGTGAGCAGAAATAGTTTATTCATGGTTGCACAGTGACTTTTCATGACACCTGAGTGCTTATTCCATTCAGTGTTAAGCATCTCTCATGAATAGTCATTGTGTAATATGAATATATTTTATATTCTGGAGTGGCATTCCCCTTTAAGTTCACCTCCTAACAGAAATCACTCGTATTTCCTCAAACATTTAAAAATGATAGGTTTTTATAGTTTCTAATGCTATCATTTGAAAATAAGAATATACAGAACGATCAATTTGATATTGATGTATCTCTCTCGACGTGTTTTTATAGAGTGCAGAAAGTGGTCCGTCTACTGGTGAGTCATCAGCATCAGTTGCATCTAGTACAGACAGTAAGAGTACAAGCAAAGACGAGAGCAACAAAAGTACTAAAGATGAACAAGCCAAGGCAGCTATAGCCAAAAGAGCACTCATGCCTAAGTCAGCCATTCTAAGACTTTTAGCTGAGTTAGTGAGATCCTATTCAGGTTGTGCATCTATGATAGCTCAATACCATTTCACAGCTGGACAAACTGTCAATGTTAAAGAGGTAAGACACAGTTTACTTGTCTGAATGTTTATTTGTTAAACTAGTTTTTTTTACATTTGTGTCTGTTGGTAGGAAATGTGAAGCCTTCTTGTACTGGTCAGAATGAAATGTTTTGGCTAGAAACTAGCTTTGTAAAAGTAACGAGCAATATATTTGTTGGGCCTCGCTAGTACACACCAAGACCACCCATTTATATAATATAAGGGATGGGGTTTTGATGTTGTTGAACTCTGTTACCAGACGAAATCAATTATATGTGTGTAAGGAAAGAGAAATGTGTGGGGGATGGGGGTACTTGTGGGTGTATAATGTTCAACTCAAGCTTTTGTATTGAACCCGTGGGAGGTTGGCGTGTATGTGATTGTATAATGTTCAAATCGTACTTTATCTTCTGGAAATCTAATTATCATTCAAGCATTGCTGTACTTTGTGTATTTAACAGGAGTGTCATGTGTTAGCATACATCATGGATAACCTACTACCACAGTGTCAGACTGCAGGTGATAAAGACACACCACCATTGGCTAGAGTATTCCTGGCCAGCCTAGCAGCATGTATTCACAGCACAGAAACACAGACTGCATTAGTCAATGAAGTCAAAGCTGCCCTAGGTAGAGCCCTGGCCTTGCCAGAAAGTACTGAAAAACACTCCAAAGTACAGGCCTTCACAGGTGGGTGTTACTGTGTACAAGTGTTATGTACAGTATATGTTAGTTTTGTTATGCTTGTGTTGTATATATTGTTTGTACATTGCATGTGAAAGTGTACAAGCATTTTGTTATAGCTGCAATCGTCAATTTCAAATTTGTTGTTATTACCCATCAATTTCCCCAACTGCCAGACTCCAGAAACTTAGTTCTGTCAAATGGCACTAGAAATTAGAATGGTCAATCCACAAAGAATGCACCAATTGAATAAACAACAGAGTATTGAAAGAATCAAGTCTTATTGATCAAAAAATAGTTTGTGTTTGATTAATTCATCTGTTAAATTACTTATTTATTATTATTTGACTTTATTTAAACTCGATAAATTGTTGAGCCAAAGGCTCTTCTCACACAATGTCGAGTATCTTTAAAATATTTACAATATATACATTAAATACTTATTACCACCCTTCTCTTCTTTTTACTAATTTAGTGTTTTTGTTCAGATTGTTCATATAAAGGGGCAATCATGTTAAACTGCAGTTTCTCATAAAATGTCACAACATTTTTTAGGGGTACCTTGGTAATCGGTAAACTTCAGAACTCGGGTAGATTTTACCCATGCACTCTTAGCAAAAATACAGTCGAGTAGTTTGTTTCCTAGTCCTCATAAAACTGACAATCTGCAATGTTCTGTTTGTTTCATTTTCAGGTCTAATAAGCATTATGATAGATGCCTGTCCTCCAACTGGAGCCTACCACCAAACCCAGACGTTCAAATCACAAACCAATGGTATGAACAATATCATCCGTATGTTGTTGAAACGAGGTTTGGTAGCAGATCTGTCCAGAATACCTCATAATCTAGATCTGTCTAGTCCTAGTATGGCAGCTACAGTCAATGCAGCCCTCAAACCACTTGAAACATTGACTAGGATTGTCAACCAGCCGACAGCTGCTACCTCCAGCAAAACCATCAAGAAAGTTGGAAGAACTGGGGACACTGTCACAACAGAGGAAACTACAACTCAACAGCAAGGTAGGTTGTGTGTGTGTTCTCTTAACATATTTAGAAATATCACTCAATTGTGGAAATATCACTCAATTCGAGGGGGGGGGGGGGGGGATTCACTTATCTACAAATCATCCACCCAGTGGTAGAAGTTCTTACACGGGAAAGGAACCCAAAAAGTTGAAAAGTGTATATGAAGTCATTGTAACAAATCTCTTAGTCTTATGTTAACGGTTGGTCTTTGACTTGAAATGATAAAAGCATATTATTACATCATTTTGTTATCTGCACCTGATGTCGCGGAGGTTACAACTATGTGAGAATGACACTCCATCATTGTCCATGCAATGCATACATTCTTTAATATAGCATATTCTGTATCTGTTTGGCTATGTACAAAATGCATTTCACATAAATACATGCTAAAACTTATTTTAGAAGCAGTCTGCACTTGACACAGTGTGATGGAGATGTTTAGAATGCACAGTTGGCATGGTAACCGAAAGGAATTATAGCATTTTTTCCAAGTTATGGTTACCCCAACAACTAATGTCACAATATGATTTTGATGTGTGTGAATTCCTAGTGAGAACTCTATCTGTTTGCTGGACATTATCCAATGTGTTTTAAACAGTTGAAATGAAATAAATTGCTTCAGTATGAATAAAGAGTAACAATCGTAAACTTACATGTATACAAGTTACTGACTGTTAACCTGTAATACCCAAGTAAAGTGTGTCAGCTGTTTTTTTATAATAATTTCTAAACTACAGGTTCCAATCGCACTCACTCTGATGGCAGCAGTTGTATAACACTCATATCAAGTTAGAATAACACTGTACATAGAATATGTACTTTTGGTTTTGAAAGAAAAGTTAGTTCACAGCTCGATGGACAGCTTTCCAGTTTTTTTTCCCATTGATGAATTGTAGTTTTGAGGGTGAATCATGTTGAAATAACGTGACATACACTGTCATTATCAATTGTACAGGTGATAGTACAACAACTGCTGGGGAGACAGGTGAAGCTAACACACAGAGTACACCAGGTGTTGGAGAGGAGAGTCAGACTAATACAGGTAATTGATGAACTCTATTGAAAAACACTATTTGATATTTTAAATTTAGCACAGTATCTCTTTGATAGTCTAAGAAGGCATTGTTTTCTGTTGGAAAGGATACTAAAAGATTGACTATTGATGACAGATAAACCATGAACACTCATCCGTTTCCCCAAATAAAGTTCATTGTGAGAACCTCTACATGTAACAGAGAGAAGAAATCTGGTAAAAGCTGTGTAGATTTCTGAACATTGTACTTGGAGGGAGGGGGGGGGGGGGGGGTAAAATGCCTAGAGAAACAGTAGAAGAGAGATTTTACCTAATGAAATGAACTAAGTCCAGGAATTGCCAAAACTATTTCCCTATAAATCACAGTAAATTATTAACAGTTACCCACATATTTCCCCAGATAATGATGTTTGTTTGTTTGCCAAAGTTATTTGCTGAGAGGATGTTTGTTTAATTTTCATATTTTGTATTGTACTCTAGATATGCTTGATATCAATGAAGGAGAACAGTTGGAAACTGAAGGCGCACAGTCACAAGAAGATGATAGTCAGATTGTGGAAGAACACGCAATGGGGGTAAGATAGTGTCAGGTTCTATCAAGAGAAGGCGTTGTCTACTTTCCTTCACACTTCAATGTATGTGTGAAAGTTGCCAGGAAGGACATTATTGTATTGTGTGACATCAAAAAAGTCATTAGGGAATGACATACAACTTGTATGTTTTAGTTGTGGTGTAGGTTGTGTGTTGCAACAGATAATCTATAGTTGTCATAAATCAATTACTAGTATATAGTGTGAGACACCATCAGTGTAGTGTGAGACACCAACAATGTAGTGTGAGAAACACCAGTGATGTAGTGTGAGGCACTATCAATATAATGTGAGACAGAAACAAGATTATGTGAGACACCAACAGTGTAGTGTGAGACACCAATATGCAAAACTAAAAATATATATAAGTCAGTGTAATTCATTAATGCTGTGAATTGACGAATAACGATTTAAGTGTGAGACTCTAATAATATGTGATCACCTGATTCTATTTTGTTTTACGCCCTCAATAAAGTGATCTATGTTGTGTGAGACACTGACATTGTCATGTGATCAGCTGATGATATTGTGTGATCAACTAACAATATAAGGTGATGCTCTGAACAACACAGAGTAGCAATCAGTTCACAATATAACGTGATCCACTAACAATTTTGTGTGATTACCCAATAGGGAGGATCTGATTTGGATGACATCATGGATGAGTTACTAGAGAGAGGAGGTGCAGCAGGACCACAAGTTTTAGAAGACACTCTGATCACAGCACCAGCACCAACACGGTTCATGGATGAAGGAGGTTTGTGTTCGCAAACTCTTTATCTCATGTCTATTATCTTTATCTCATGTCTATTATCTTTATTCCTAATTTAAGTCACACGGTGATTGCACAGTCTTGCTTATTCAAAGGCTGACTTCAAGGCATGTAACATACACTGTGCATAGTGAGCTGTCACAGTCCTTCAATGTACAATAAATGACACTCTGGTAAAATATTTTTCAGCAGTGTATAATCCAGATATATGGCATAGACCTATACGTAGTACTGTGCAGAAGTGATATTTTATCATATTGAGGCTGTCAGACCTACTGCTCCATTGAGAAGGTCAAACAGTCTGACAGACTCACAGCTCGGTGTGCGTGCACACACACACACACACACACACACACACACACACACACACACACACACACACACACACACAAGTAGGTACACGAACCATACACAGGTAAGTGCATGCAGAGATGCAAACATGTACACACACAGTGTGATAGTAGTTGAACACCAGACACCTCCACACAGGTACATACATACACAGAAGTACACATTTACAGTGACTTACACACTCTAGACACTTGTACTTTGTTTTCACACACCTGCACACACACTACACACACACACACACACACACACTCGCACGCACGCACGCACGCACGCACGCAGTGTGACAATAGTTGGACAAATTCTACTTTCGTAGATTCTCAAGATGAAGATGCTTGTCATGATGACGATGCAGGGGAATGTACATTAGATGAAGACCTTGATGCAGAAATGGCGAGTCACCAAGATAGTCGTGAAGATGATGATGATGTTGATGCAGGTAGACCATCAAACCATGCATCTCATGACAGACTAGCCTTCCTCATACCATGGCAATACATTCGTTTTCTGTTGTTTTCTAAAATGAATAATTCAACAAAAGAAAATTTGGAGAGATTAATTTCAATCTACAATTTCATGATCAGAAATGAAAAATGAACATTCTTTTCACTAGCCCACCAGAATAGGAGTAATTTGTTACAAATCAAAGAGTAAAGATTTATTCTACTGAAATTGATGTTTTCATCTTCATCCATGGTTTGTGTAGGGCTGTCTTTGTGTGCTCTCATTTCCTGCATTTTAGCATGATATTTGTCGACAAGCGTGGGTATAAGAAGGGAATCTGTTGTCAGGAATTTGCAGTGGAATGAATTCTCGGTACATGCAATAGTATTTTACCTCATGCTAGGGGGTCAAAATAGAACAAGAAGGTCGACTTATTCTCAAGCTCGCCTACATGTACATGTAAAGTAATGCATGTGAAGCACATGGAGCGGAAGTTATTGTGTCGACCAGGAAATCGACTTCGTTATTTTTATAATCAGATGCGCCTTGGCAGTAATATTCTATTTCAGGTACCGAGAATTGTTTGTGCAGTACTCTGAGCAGTCCTATAGGTGCACATTGTCATCATTGTCTGTGGTCTTGCATGGGGTATTGTAACACTAAGGCATCTTAGCTCAGGTGCTCCTAGATGCTACGCAAGATTGAACAGTTGTGCATTTACATGTAAGGGGTATTTAGTGTGGAGTCTGTTACATATAACCGACACATAGAACTAAGTCAGGAGGGTTTCAGGAAACCTCTTGAATGTAGGTTTCCAGATAGTTTGTGTTTAACGGACACTCCTTAGTTAGGCAGCATTATTCATGCCCATGTTTACTTCAAGTTAATGAGTTGAATGCTTGAAATAATATTGAGACAGAAGAGACAGGTCACCCTGTCAGTAAGCCCTTTGTGTCGCCATTACACTCATTGGTTTTCTACCTTCTTACTCATCCATACTTTTCCCATTTGACAAGTTTCTTCAACAGATCTGACAATCATTCCCCTTTTCATAAAGTGAATGCTGCATTGTGTACAGTTGTTTATTTTTTAGCAAAACCTATTTCTGTTGTGACCAATACTACATGCATGTTTTGACTCAATCTAATTAAAATCTGTAGGGAACGTGACATGATTTCTTTATTTACCTCCTTCTTTTATCGTTGTTTGTTAGTCCCCGCGGACGAAGTCCGGAACGGGGACTTATGGATTGGGTTCCGTCTGTCCGTCCGTGCGTCCGTGCGTCCGTGTGTCCGTCCGTCCGTCCGTCCGTCCGTCCGCAGCCGTTTCTTGGAGATGCCTGTACCGATTTTTTTCAAACTTGGTACAGGGGCAACATGCTATGGCATACATATGCACGTCAATTTGTTTTATGATACGATCCAATATGGCCGCCTAGCAGCCATTTTGTTTGTGAATTTTCCCTGTCTAAAGCCATAACTCAGACATGCTTGAACAAATCTCATTCAGAGTTGGTATTAGGACAGTGTTCTATGGCATATATGTGCATATTCATTGTTGTCATGATACGATCCAATATGGCCGCCTGGCAGCCATTTTGTTTGTGAATTTTCATGTCCAAAGCCATAACTTAGACATGCTTGAACAGATCTCATTCAAAGTTGGTATTAGGACAGTGTTCTATGACATACATGTGCATATCCATTTTCATTGTGATACGATCCAATATGGCTGCCTGGCAGCCATTTTGTTTGCAAATTTTCCATGTCCAAAGCCATAACTCAGACATGCTTGAACAGATCTCATTCAAAGTTGGTATTAGGACAGTGTTCTATGACATACATGTGCATATCCATTTTCATTGTGATACGATCCAATATGGCTGCCTGGCAGCCATTTTGTTTGCAAATTTTCCATGTCCAAAGCCATAACTCAGACATGCTTGAACAGATCTCATTCGAAGTTGGTATTAGGACAGTGTTCTATGACATACATGTGCATATCCATTTTCGTCATGATACGATCCAATATGGCTGCCTGGCAGCCATTTTGTTTGTGAATTTTCCATGTCCAAAGCCATAACTCAGACATGCTTGAACAGATCTCATTCAGAGTTGGTATTAGGACAGTGTTCTATGACATACATTTGCATATCCATTTTCATATTGATATGATCCCCCATACCCGACCAATCCTTTATTGTTGTAGGCATGTTCCATGTCCGACAAGCAGACACAACATATCTAAGTCTGTTTGATTTAGGTTCACAAGTGTTGTTGCGTGATCAGAGTAGTGCTAATTCCTTAAAACCCAATCATAGCGGGGACTATGTCATTCTCAATGGCTTGTTCATTTTTGTTCAGTGAGCACCTTGTACCTACATCTGACACAATACAATACCATAGGAGTTCTCATAACAAATTTCATACTTACGTGTAGCCAACCAGAATCCGTATTACAGTACAATGTATAACACTCGACGTTCAAAATTGAAACAAAGAGAACCACCAAACAATAACGATAACATCGTCTACACTCTGCACTTGAGCTGTTTTCGAACAGAGTGTTCTGAGGTACTGCACCCGTACGTTTGGGCACATTACACGTTCGCATTCGTTGAGTTAATCCATTCAGCACTCACCTTTTTTGTACGAGAACTCCTATGGTATTGTGTCAGGTGTAGGTACAAGGTGCTCACAGAACAACAGAGAACCAACAACAATAAAAGTAGGAAACAGGGGTAAATCATCGTGCCAAGTTCACTATATCAGATTTAATCAGATTGGTTTTAACTTTGACTTTGACACTCACTGATCTGTATATATGTATACATTATCATCTACTGACTTTAATATTTACAATGTTGTTTTCGCTGTACTCCAGTAATTATATGTCAACTTCCATCAGTCGGCATGCATTTATCCCAATTTACATGCCGTAGCACATTATATAAAGTATTTGCCTACATTGTAAATCAATTATAACCTTGCAAGGTAGAAATCTTGTAGATTCTAGTATTGAATGTGAGGGTGGAGTATACAGTCATTACAAGAAGTGTGTTGCTGTTTGGTGGTCAAACATGTGAGAGCGACATTCTGCTGAGTAGAACACAACAACAGACATGTTGATAATTGCCTGAGACTGATGCCTGCTGTGTTCATTTCATCAAGCTAACTATTTGAACAAAATTTTTTGATCATCAATAGTTTTGGTTTTATACTTGGTGTTGTAGGTATTGATCATGTTGCTCTAGTCATAGTCTATCAAGGTTATTACTGATGAACCAATTGATCACAGTTATGGTATCACCAAACAACAACATATTTCTAAGAATGACTTCATGCATACATACATACATACATACATACATACATACATACATACATACATACATACATACATACATACATACATACATACATACATACATACAGTGTACACACACACACACTCTTAGTCTCTTTAATGACTTTGTAATATACTAGTAATAACTCTCAAAGATGCATTCCAAACTGGTGAAAATCCATAACCTAGTTAACATTTGTTGAGCAGGTTATGGAGATGTCTTTGAAGTGAATCAAAAGTATGAGGAGAGTAGGCAGTACTTTATACAGATAAATTACTGCATTCACATCATGGGAACCGGAGTTGACTCTAGTCTGACAATGTTCAAGTTATAGGAACTAAGAGTCAACTCTAGTACGACTTAAACTTTAAGTTTTAAAACTAATCAGCTAGTTTTTGGACCACATTCAGTATTGATTTCTCAAATGTGTCCTAGATTCGATGAGTAGATGAGTGACCGCTGATGAGAAGTGTATCATCAATGGGGACAATCAGCCCAAATGAATTAACACACATTAAGTGAAGCTGGCTTAAAATCTAGTCACTCTCATACCAGAACTAACTTATCTCAACTTTGGGCTGGCTTAAACTGTAAACACTCTTATTAAAAGTCAGGTTAACACCAGAGTCAACTCTTTGAGTTAGCTTAAACATACTGGAGTAAAACTCCTATTACATACAACAGAGACTGTCAGAGTTAGTAGGTGATTACGGCCACTGATGTCTCTATGCTGGTTTGATTACAGATGGGTGTGTGGTTGACATACATGATCAAGACAGAGATAGCAGTTCTTCAGATGATGACACTGTAAGTGAAGAAGACCATCAGGTTGGTGCACAAAACTCTTTGTGTGTCTTGTTTTGAATATCAGGACAACCTATGGTATTATTATTACTAGATGTTTTTTTCATACCATACCACAGTCATGTCTCCATGTAAAATGAAAATCATCTCAACTCACAAAGCTTTATTGCCACAGTTGTTGTTTTAGTAGATAGATAAATAGAAGCAGTGTCTGTACACAGATGTAGTCTTTTGATTATCAGTCCGCTACTCTGGCATAGTACAATTTCTGATTGAAGAAGTTTATTTGATCTTTAGAGGCCATTGATTGGACAGATGACTAAATTCATGTTAACGAAATCACAGAAGTATCATCTAAAGTTTGCATTGACACATGAATATATTTTGTACCTTTGTCAGGATGATGATGAAGATGATGATGATAATGAAGATGACGATGATGGAGATGAAGATGAGGATGGATCTGATATGGAAGCAGAGGAGGATGACTATCAAGACATTGATGAGTCATTTGATGTGAGAATGCCAGTGCATGAAAGAGACGATGACTTCTTTATACATCTTGAAGACATGTTTCCAAGTGAGTAAAGTTGAACACATGTATACTCTCATCGCTAAGCAGGTTTTGTGTGTCCTTTTGCTCAGCATACTATATGAATAGTCAATTGCATAGATAGGTATACAGCACCAAGTGACTTTGTGTGTCATTATCCCTATATACTACAGCTCATTTCAAATTACCATTTCATTGACTGTGGTTGATACAACCATGCAGAAATCAGTAAGGAACTGCATATTCTACACTAAGATAGTGAGATCACAATTTCTTGCTACATTTTGTCTATTATGAAATAAAACATTTAAATATACTGCAACTAGTCACAGACACGTGAATGCCAATGTTTTGATGTCTGCTTTGAGGCACTTTAGTTCATTTCATTTTAGACAAAATGTCGCAAGAAACTATTCTTTCAATTTTCCAATTTTATCGTGCAGTTTCTTGTTGGTTTCTGCGTAATTGTATCAAACAGAGCCACGCTAACTTGAAATGAGCTGTATGTGTAGATTGCATGCCCTGCTATGGTACTTCATGTATTGTTATCCCATTTAGCATGTGTACATACATTGTAGGTGTGTACTGTTAAAGTGATTTCATGTCATTTTCCCAACATAGTATGTTTATGTACTTGAACTTATAAGTGACTTTGTGTGTCATAATCCCAACATAGTCTGTGTAAAGTGGTATGCACTTGTGACTTCATGTGTCGTTATCCCAACATAATATGTGTTGTATATAGGTATGTATTGCTAAGTGACTTAATGTGTCGTTATCCTAACATGATATGTGTACATAGGTATGCACTACTAAGTGACTTCGTATGCCCATACTACAACATATGGAGTCTCAATCCAGTGCTAAAGAAAGTTTTACAGAGGAATGAGCTCAGAGGAGTCGGTAGATAACATGCTTCTTGATTTCTCCTATGTAAACAAGAACCAGCCAAACACTTCTTTGAAGTACTTTGTTACTAATACTAAGTACTTGAAGTGACATTTCCAGTCACAAGTTATCTATTTGGACTGACTAAACAGTGATGTACATGTCCTAGCTGGATGGCTTTGTAATTTTAAATCTTTGATCCTGTCCCTGTAGATGATTCAAGTTACCTGGATGACGGCAGCTTTCTTTCTGGGGTTCCTGAATCATTCCGTACATTGCAGCTACCAGTGTCTGTACATGATGATGTATCCAATGCCAATGATCCAGCCGGTTAGTAGTAATAACCCATGCATGTAACTCAGTAATCAGATAGACAAAAGACTGTATAGTTTTGCCACTAGGAGTGCTGTTCATAGGCAGATGTAAATTGTAATATATTACACATACAGTGGGCCACAATAGTGTACTCTCCCTCCATTTTTGTTCTAGTGTGTAATGGCTGAAGTAGAGAACTGTTCTCAGCTAGTTCAAATAGATTGAGTAATTTCTTATTTGATGCTGTGATTTTTAGGAACTTGTAGAGATACTAGACGCAGTTTGTTCAGTGTTTGCCGTATGGTTGGTATCTTTGGTGTAACAGTTGGCTTTTACCTCAAGCTGCCAGGCTAGTGTTTGTGTTATGAAAAGACATGCCTCTGTTTTAATCCAGAGAACCTCCTAAAGTTGTTTGTTTGTTTTTGTGTTTTCTTCTCTTCTTTCTGTTGCGATTTTTTGTTGAAATTTTTTACAAAGGCCCCTCCATTCCTCCAGCTCCCGGTGGTGTAGCAGTGAATCATCCACTGTTGATAAGACACACGGATCACAGTCACCTGACTCACACGCACAGTCACTCCTCAAGACTTCACAGAACAACCAGCAGACAGAGACATAGAGCAGCTCAGGCCATACGTGTATATCACACTGGTAACCAACAACCCAATCCTCCAGTTATCCTACAAAGGTAAGCTCACACATCAATGCTGGTGTTAAAGTTGCCACATGGATGTGGATTGGTATTTATTTTGGATTTTTAATTTATGGAACAATTTTATCATGACTTGTAGTGAGAAACCAATGTGAAACAACATATGCCAAGTCCTTGTTTGTAACACAATACATTGCAAAAGATTTAAAAATGTGTAAAATGTTTGTTATTTTACTTGTTAAATAACGGACTTTTGACACATTTTTCAGCTTTTTACAATGGATTGAGTTATAAACACAGACTTGGTTGATGTTGTTTCACATTGAATTTTCAAGTCGGAAAAAATAGTTAATTAAAAATCCAAAATAAATACCCAATCTTCATCGATATGGCCACTTTAAGGAAGTAATCCAATTCAAACAAGCTTGCTGATGAGGATCGTCAACCAAGGCAGATTGAAAGCTCAATGCTAAAAAATACTTCAAACAGCTTGTGTGTTATAACCCATTTAAAATCAAAGATAAACTTAAACTTGATGTTTTCAATCCAAATAAAGATTCTAGAATAGTTGACATTTCCAGTATAGCACCTTTCGGTCACTGAGCTGTCTAAGGGAGCATACCAATTACATCATCTTTACAATCACTTCATCACCACTACATGTACGTACACCATCTAGCAGTAAATCCAGCAAACGGACAGTTTGACAAAGCCTGTCAACCTCAACAGGCAAAACGTCACTCTTTCAGTAATAAGAACCCTTGGTCGCAGTACAAGAACCTATTATTACTACATATGCATTGTCTCACACTGTAAATGTTTTTTCACAAACTCCTCAACTGATAGCAAGTCATTCTATTCTATTCCCATCTAGATTACTTGGTCCAACTGTGGCAGCTGACGTGTTACAATTGACATCTTCTCTGTCGTCCTCACATGGAGGACCTGCCAGAGTGCTAGTGGGTGAAAATGACTTCCGTGTCTTGACAAGGGCCGATGATGATCTCTTTGATGATTTCTTCCATGATACTTACAACGAGGGATTTGGTAACACCCATATTTCTAATGTACCCTCACCTTTGAGTAGATGGGCTGAAGAATCAAGAGTTCTTGATGGGGAAAGTGTGCATGATTTAGTCACTGGTGAGTACTCAAACCTGTACTGATGTGGTAGTAACTAAGAATTAATGCATTTTTTTGGACATTTATGTACAAAATGAACTGTATCTAAATAAGCCTAGTATGTTCTATCAACTTGAAGTTATACTAAATATTATATTTCAGTTGACATTTGAAAAATCAGTTGCATTGGTTCCCATGATTATGTCATCATAAGTGACTTGTCTTATACTGAGAGAATGAAGGAGTTGCTCCCACGTTGGACTAAATATGGAACCAATTCAGAGATGATTTAAAAGTCATGTTGTTCCCATGTTCATATGCATGCATTGCAGTAAATATTGATATAACTACAGTAACACATATTTAAAAGTTCCAGTTGTAATAATCCTGTAAGTCAAAACTGTTTTACAAGAAGCCATTACAGATTAATAAAAACAGAAGTATACAATATATATCTACACAGTTGCAAGACATCTAAAATCTATAAAAATTACAACAAAATTAACACTGAAAAATAACTTTTGAAAACTGACAAGGGTCTTGCACTGTTGCATGTGCCACTAGGGAGAGAACTTCATTCCATTACACCAGATGTGATAAAGTGAATATTAATCAAACTTAATGATCAGCCACAAAGACAATGGCAACGGTGTAAGTAACTTAAATCCATCATTTGGTTTTGTTTAACTCATCTTCAGTGTTGAAACCACCAATTCTTGAAGTATTAGAGAAACATCGTGATCAAGAAATTGTCGAGAGAAGAGAGAAGCGAAAGAAAGATCAAGAAGAAGAGGCCAAGAAAAAAGAGACAGAGGAGAAAAATAAGAAAGAGAAAGCCAGTAGTGAACAGTCTAAGGAATCCAGGGAATCAATGGAGGTATACTCCCAAATACAAAATATGAAGTGTATTATTGTTAGGAATAGTGTGGAAAATTTGCCGTTTGAATTTCATGAGACCACAACCGAAATTTTCAACCCACTGTATTGAATAGTGCATTATGGGCTGATCGCCAATGTAAATGATCGGTCACATTATTTTTAATGACAAAATGATCTAGTCATGTTTACCCGTGCAGAAAGGCTATCCTTCTGATTACCCCAGATTAGGTATTACTGCAACTACAAATAGTCCTGTCGTCCTCTGTATTAGTAAACTAAGTTTGGATTTAAAACAGTGTAGTGGGTAGAATGTTTGAAAGCAACCTTTTTACTCAGACTGACTTTTCTAGCATGACATAGTGTCAAAGGTCATTATCTCTGATTTGTGTTTTTATCTGTGTCAACAGTCATTATCTCTGATTTGTGTTTCTATCTGTGTCAACAGTCATTATCTCTGACTTGTGTTACTATCTGTGTATCACACTACCACATTTTTAATGATTCCATTATTGGATTTTCTCTTCAGCTTGAGGTAGACAATTCTGACAGGATGTCGACATCACAAGGTAAATATACAATGTAGTACATATCATATTGTTAGGATACACTCCCTTATATAATTGTCTTTCTTTGTTGATTATTATTATTATCATGTCATGTTAAAGGCCAGGGTTTCAATCCCAGGTTCTTGCATTAGTTGAGCCATATGGATTACATAGGATCGTTTTTTTATTGAGGACAACACATTCTGTTGATCTGCCAGACAACTGTTTGTCTAGCCTAAATTGTAATCCTATCTGAACTTGGTCTTTAAGATATTCATAATAAGATTATTACAACCAGAGCTGTAAAAAGCATTGAAATAACAAAACAAAACAGAGAAAATAGAAATTAAATGAAAACATTTAGTGTGTATCAGGCATGTGTATTTTGTACACTGACTTTAAGTGTATTAGATGAACAATGAATATTCATGACTCCTGAGTGCTTACTACCTTGCAATAAATAGTAGTGGTCGTGAAACATTATCGTTTATCTAATACATATGTGTGCATGCCAAGTCCCTTGATGCAACTGTGAACTACCAATGGGAGGTGAAATAAAGAGTTCTGTTTCAGTTTGGTGTTTCTTGGCAATTGTGTAAATTTAATGTGATGTAAAATCATGAAATGACTTTCCACAACCCAAAGTTAATATCATAATGGCATTCTTCCTTACCCAAAGATGGGGACTGATAAATGAGTTAAGTACCACTTTTTAGTAATGCTAAAACTTTGAATGTAAAACTCATTGAATGTTTCAGCATCAGAAGCCATCAGCAGCATGGCAGCCAGCATTGCAGCAACTGCAGTACATCTAGGAACATCAGCTGTCGCAGGAGTGACAACATCTGAGGCTATTACAACATCAGCAACCGTATCTTCAACTCCAACAACACCTGACTCTGCAACACCTACAATGTGCACAGAACAGAGCTCTCCGCCTGCTGTACCGACAGTTACCACTGTCACAGCCCAAGTCTTTAACACTCCTGCTGATATAAGAATGATACCGAACGTCACACCTAGTGCCCCTAGGACAGACAGGTAAGAAAACTTGTCAATGGATTACGCTTGATGATGTACAGTTGAAATATTAATTGATCAGTTGTTCCTTCATTGCTATTGTTGTACATGTACTTACAATTGTACTCTCAAATAAATTTCAGACTTGTTGATGATGCACCACCCACTGCACCGCCCAGTATTCCAGATTTCAGTCACCTGGGGCTGTCTCACGTAAGTGATATAGCAAGAAGTGTAGCCGTTGACTTATTTACAGGCCAAGATACCCCGGCGCCGGCAAGTGGACAGGAAAGGATAGACAACCAAGGTACAACATCCGAGCTGACTGGAGCAATGGCTCAGACGTCCGAGGAAGAGAGTGGAACATCTGCAGCAACTGTAACGCAGAATGAACCAACACCAATGAGTGTAGACACAGAGACAGAAAGACAAACACCAGGTGTTGGATCTGATGAAATGACATCTGGAGAGTCTGTTGAAGCTGCTACATCCACCTCTGAAGTTGGCAATGTGGTGCCATCAGCAAGCACATCAACATCATCAGGGTCAATTGTGTCAACTAGTTCAGGTAAGGTTGTGGTTAGTTGATGGCGTTGTAGATCATGCAGTTGCAGTGTTTTTAGCCCCAACTGGCAAAGCTACTACATTGGGTTCTGTATGTATCTCTCATATGCATGGACCAAATTCATTCAAACTTGATGCAAGGAAGACATACCATACAATTTACTGTACGTATGCACATTCATTCATTTCACATTATTTTCCTTTTCAAATTTGAATGAATGGCAGCTGTATTTGCTAGTAAATTCGAGGTATTTGCAATAGTATGTCATTTCACACTATACAGTCAAAATACAACAAAACGATTGACTAGTTCTCGCACACACCATCAGTAATGAGAGTAATGCATGTGTAGCACATGGAGCAGAAGTATTGGTTTTGACCAAGCAGTCGAAAAGATCATTAATTTTATGTCATGCCTAGGTGAGAATTGTAGGGCTATATTGTAGACACCAATGAAAAACTTGGGGTGGGGGGGTGGGGGGTGGGGGGGGGTGTCTCTTTCATAGAAGACTTGTTTTTTTAAATGTCACTTGGCTGTTGAATTACTTTGAAACTATACCTAAAAAAAAGTTTCATTTCTCATGATTCAGAAAATATACAAAATCAAGAAAATTCTGAGAGAAATAATGAAGGAAGGTCACAATCAGAAAACACAGGAGGCGCACCAACCATAACAGCTAGTGGTCAAGATAACCAACCAACTGGTCAGCCCCAGGCAGGGTAAGCATACATATATACATGTGTCAATGTGGTTTCCTTGAGAAATACTCCAATGAGGAGCGAACATGAAGTGCTGGAGTGAGGAGACGTGAAATAGAATGAGTGGAGCTTAGTAGCTATGAATTCTTACAATGAGTACATACTTGGGTATACATCCTCTTTTAGCAATTCTGACATATACAGTGGGCTGTTTTTAAGTTTATCAAAGTTGATCTTTTTGTGGCATTTTTTATGTTAACAATAGAACTGTGCGTTATCACTGTATCTTATATAGCTGCATTAATTGTAGTTTTTTGCTGTGGTTTTGAGGGTTTTTTCATCTGTTTTGGTGACTTTTTAAGTTTTAGTGTTTAACCTGCACCTAACGCTAGGATCATTGTAATCATGTAATTACCTATCTGGAAACAGTTACAGCAAGGTAGGCCTTTCAAAATATTCTTGGACAGTGCTCACAAGAGGCTTATATATGGCTTTTTTGATAAATAAATACTTTATGTTGCAATTGATGTGCACAGACAAAAATTGGCATTGATTTGATTTGATTTGATTTGATTTGATTTCAGTGACAGTGTTCAATCAAGTGGTGAACAAGGTGCACTTGATATTTTACATGGTAAGTGTCATTACAACTTTAATCATGTTTTAACCTCTGTTACTTTGAAATGTTTCTTTTTTTCATACCAAGTACAAGTACTGAATTCCATAATATTGTTAGAAACATTACAGGTGATGTTGTCATTGATTTTGATTTTTAGAGTGGAAAGCTGTCGCGATGTAATCGTAATGAGTTGTCAGTGTTATACAGTCATGAAGCCCAACGATTTTACTCAGCGCTCACATTTTGTATGAGAACTCCTATGGTATTGTGTCAGATTATAGGTACAAGGCACTCACAGAAGAAAAAATAAATGACAATGAAAGTAGGGGGTAAATAAAGAAATCGCGCCCAGTTCACTACACCAGATTTTAATTAGATTGGACTGCAGTATAATTTTAGAAGTTGAAGTTCCAGAGCAAACACTATATTCACATTTAAAATTTGATGTGTTTACCCAGGAATCCAATTGCCAGAAGGTGTGGATCCATCTTTCCTAGCAGCTCTACCAGAAAATATTCGTCAGGAAGTTCTACAGGAGCATTTGGGAATCCAGCAACCAAGACAACCACCTGCCGGTAGCGGTGGTGGTGGTGGTGGTGGTGGTGGTGGTGGTACTGGTAGTGCTGGTGGTGCTGGTACTGGTACTGGTACTGGTACTGGTACTGCAACAGGCCCTACTAGTACATCAGGTGATGGTAGTACTGGTAGTACGGCTACTGCTGGTACTGCTGCAGGCAATGGGAACAGCGCCACCACTGAAACAACATCACTCAGTCAAGTTAATCCAGAATTTCTAGCAGCATTACCACCACATATACAAGAGGAGGTAAGATTCATTCATTCATTCATTCATTCATTCATTCATTCATTCATTCATTCATTCATTCATTCATTCATTCATTCATTGGGATTGATAGGATGTCTGCAACTTTTCATTTCAAATGCCACACTTGGGTATTATCCCCCAATATTTTTCTTTGTTCAGCCAAGCAAAATACCAGTGACCTAAGGGGCCATATCATTACATACTTGCACAGTCACTAGAGGAGTAGAGACAAAACCCTTAGGTCATGATTATTTTCCAGCTGAATGAAGAGAAATGTTGTGGAATAATATTATACCTCCTCAAGCATAATTTGTGAAAAATCAGGAAAAATTACAACAATTTAGAATATTTTGTTTCTGCAGAACCGATGACGTAGGCACAAAATTGTTGTGATGTAGAACAACCAGGGTATATAATCCATATTTTTGTGTTCATGGACTTGTTGTCAGCATGGTATAACATAGCATGAAACATGTTCAGTCATAAGTTAATGTTGACAGATCTCTGACCTAGCTTTAAAGAATGATATAGGGTAGTACTCCATATGAGAACATATGATAGACTTTCAGAATTCATTAGTCTAGCCAACCATTGTGTACAAATTACAAACATATGCCTTGACCAACAGTGTTTCCCGTAAGCCAAGTAACATGCCACTGATGCATAGCAACTATTTGTAACTCACCAACATTTTGAGTTCAATTAATCCCTGAACTGGGTGGTTACTCACAAGATAAGCCATATTTCATCATTTTGATCAACAGTAACCTTGTAGTAGAGTGCATATTGTTAATTGTGACTAAAGTTTCATTAAGTGTAAGACAAGAGATCATTACATTTTGATTTTGACATTACTAACTAGGTGTTACAACAGGAGAGAGCAGAACAGCAGCGTCTAATAGCACAGCAGCAAGGACAGTCAACATCTCAAGAACCTGTAGATCCAGCTCAGTTCATCCAGAACTTACCACCGTCTTTAAGACAGACTGTCTTACAAGACATGGATGATAGTAATGTGGCATTACTTCCAGCTGATATCGCAGCTGAAGCCCAGGCTTTGAGGAGAGAGATGCAGTTGAGACGTACACAGGAACGGTTGATGCATGAAAACAGTGTCTTGTCGGCGCTCTTCAGATCAGGTACGTTCAACATGTCTGAGTGTTTACAGAATGGCACTACATTGCAAGTTGTTGTGTGTAGATGTGATTACATGTATTTGAATATTGTCTTACATATAGATGTACTTGTCTCCAGTCTTGGCCAATATTAGACAATATTGTAATTGTAATGTGTTGTATTATGTATTACCCTTATCTAGTGGGATCTGGCCCTTTTGAAATAATGCAAGAAATTTTTGGGTCCACCAAAGAAAAAGAAAATCAACACTCCTTTGTTTTCCCCTAAAAGTTAACCAGTATTTAGTGGCCATATTGGATTCTAAAGTGGCAGAATTTGATAACATTTCAATTTCAAAGTAATGCTTGGGCCTTTGACATATGGATTATGATAGTCCTCTGTGTGTTATATTGCACTGACCGTACATTTCATTTATTGTAGGCTTTCCCGGAAGAGTTGGGAGAGGAGTCACATATGCTAGGGTATCCATACCACAATCTAGAGGTGGTCATTGGACTTGGGGAAATGTCAACAGAAATGCCCAAAGTGCAATAGGTGCAAGTGCTATTGCCAAATTTAGGGGAAGACAGTTAGTCGATGCAGAAGCCCTGACATGTTTGCTAGTATTACTCTTTGTTGATGAACCTAAATTGAACACTGGAAGACTGCATAGAGTTCTGCGTAACTTGTGTTATCACCAGCCGACACGTGCATGGGTCATACAGTCTCTACTGGGTATAATGGAAAGGACTAATACTTGTAAACTAAGTCGTTCTAATAGTCAGTCTTCACAGACCAGTGATGTTTTAGAAGTTTTACCATTACCTATGCAAAGGACAGATCCAAGTAAAACTAGCCAGCCTTCATGGTTGTCGGTCAGCATGGATGCAGCACTCGGGTGCCGTACAAATGTCTTCCAGGTTCAACGTAGTTCTAGCAGCAAAAAAGGCAGTGATAGGAGTAGCTCGGTAGTGCAGATTCACCCACAGGCAGCCCCAGTTGTATGTCGCCACGTGTTGGACACTTTGATTTCACTAGCCAAAATTTTCCCCAGTCAGTTTGTGCCACCTAAAGCGAAGGAAAGTCAATCATGTTCGAGTGAAGATAAACCGGAAGACAGCAGTAAAGTTACTACTAAGTCATCTAGTCAAGTGAGCATTCAGTCGTCAGCCAGCAGTAGCAAACAGACTGCCAAACAAGACTCTGATTTCTGGGAGCTTCTTATAAAGCTGGACAATACAAGTATTGGCAAGAAAGGCAAAAGCACACTGAAATCTCATATGAACAGCACTATAGACAAAGAGAACATTGATCAGAGTCCAGAAGCACCTCTAAGCAACCTGATGATTCACCTCTCACATCCAGTGGTGAGACGCAGTGCGGTGTTGACTGATAGACTGCTTAGGTTACTATCACTCATATCTACTGCACTGCCAGAGACTCACAAGGCCAGTGATAAAGTTAGTTTTGATCCAGGAAGAGAATCTATCATCACCAGAGAAACTCAACACATAGTACAGGTTAGTCGGAACATGCATGAATACAGACTGCTGTGGATGAAAGTATAGTTGGTTTGAAAAGTGGATATATAGCTGTAAAGTTGACAAACACTCATCGCACACGTTCAAACACTGAAGTTCACTGTGAATGTGGTTATTTTGAATTTGCATTTGCATTGTTTTGATGAGTAAAACTAGTGACGTTGATATGTTTGCAGTGTGATAGTGTATCGTAAGTGTTTTATTAATCATGGAAGAGGCTAAATTACACCTATAATGTCGCCTAATTGACTTTCTGCACCAACTACACTACACTTTCAAGGTTAAATATGTAGTGTAGTCGATGTGTGTAGTGTAACGACGCTTGAACTAGGATTCCTTTTCTAAATTTTTTTAAAAATATAGTAGTTCCCCTAAACTTCAACATTTTATCATTCTGCGTAGGTCTCTTTATGTAGATCAGGTCCCATGAGATTTCGCAGAGCCTACTACCCAGCATTCAGTGCGCAAGATCCTGCACGTGAAAAGCCAAAGGACAATTTTGGTGTTTAATTATCTAATTTTTGCTAACTTACTGGTTTCAGTCTCCAGTCAGTCTGTAATATTCCGTTATAGCAGCCAGTGATATTGTTGATTTATGCTGGGCGCTGGTAATGTGTGTGTGTGTGTGTGTGTCCACTAATCTTCAACTTAACACCTAAGTCAAACTTTAGGTATGTTAGAGATTAGCTGGTCACTGTGTTGCCAGTCTATTCATGCAACCATATTTTATATTTATACCAGGGTATAGTAACCGAGTCATCAACAGGTCCATTAGAAAGTTCAGAGACCATTAGAAACCGATCTCAAGATACAGAAACGACCAGTAGTACCGGTCAAGTAGAATCCATGGAAGCACAAGGTAAGGGTAAATCATATCACCTCTATAAGATCCACAGTCCATCTTGAGACACCTACTTTTTATCGAGATAAATACTTCTGTAAAATTCATTTGGTGTTATATTCATGCAAATTTGTTACATTTATGAGCAGAAAAGCACTCGATAGCATTGTTTTCATGACAAAAAATTTGTTTCCCTTCGATATTTATGTCAGTAATAAATTGTAGGTATAGCGAAGAATGATGTCATTGGAAAGATCATCAGGTTTATTTAGTCAATCTAAATGTAATAATATGGAGTTCCTAATGATGACTATGTTACAAGAAGAACAATGACTTTCATTAAAAAAAAAAAGTAGTAAAATTAACGTGAATAAAAATGTGCCTCTGTAATGACATGGTTTTCATAATTTTGCTGATAGCAACAGTAGGTATATTCACACACAATATTGGCAAATATCACATGGCATTTGTGAATGGCAATTACTGCAGAGCCCTGTAGATATGAATAATACAGTTGGTATATCTCCGAGATTGAGTACATACAATTGATTTATGAATTTTTCTCCAGCTACAATTGAATCCAAGCCAGTTAAAAAGAAAGAAGAATCTAAGGAAAGTAAGGAAAAGGAGAAGACAGATCCACTTGTTGCCGAGAAGTATTTACAGCTAGCAGTTGATGTGAGTTTCAGTGTCTTTGAACTTTTTTAGCCCCCGTCGGACGAAGTCCGAGGCGGGGGCTTTATAAATTGGGTTCTGTCCGTGCGTGTGTGCGTCCGTGCGTCCGTCCGTGCATGCATGCGTGTGTCCGTCCTCAGCCATATCTCGGACAACCATGGACCGATTCCTTCCAAAATTGGTACATTCATAATTAGATATGAGTTACATATGCACGCTGATTTTCTTTTGGATGCGATGTGGTTTAGCTGATTTACAAACATTTAAAATATTTCACATGTCTGTAACAATAATTTGTAGAGTAAATTGTACATGTGTATGAACATGGGTTCAGAATTGCAATCATCGAATTCAAATTTAGATTATCGAATTCAAATTCAGATTAGATTCGGATGTTTGTAAGAGTGACTTTTGTTTTTTATATCTACATCGATAAAAGGTAAGGAGAATTATTATTCTTTATTGTCAATGTGCTTTGGATAATTGTTAATCTTTATTGTCAATGCGCTTTGTACCAGTATGAAAACTAGTGCACACTTCATTACATACAATGCATTTCATGCTGTGCCAATCATAATTGTACATTTGTGGTAAATGGTATGTGTGTAAATAAAGCTTTTAAATGAAAGTTGTAAGCGCAAGTATGCATATTTGTTTATCAAAATCATCAAATATGGCCGGAAAACGGTTTATTGTACTTTTTGAGAATTATTTGGTCCCTATCCAATTCGTCTAATATATGAATATGTCTAATAGTGTGAATCCAAATCTGAGAATATTGTGCAAGATCGCCAACGTTATCCAAAAAGAGGCTGATGACGTATGTGCTTTAGATTTCATTCATGAATTGTAGTGCTCGCACAAAATTTCTTCCATTCTCCACGATACAGTAGATTCCGTTGTAAGTTTAACCCTACATTATCAGTGTTCTCCACGAGGGTTTTTTGAGGGGCGCACCGCCCCTCTGTTTTCATGGACCGCCCCTCTGTTTGCGTTCAGCGCCCCTTTGTTTTGATGTGAACGTCTTCAAGAGATTCTATTCAATGCCGTTAATGAAGGAAGTGAACAGCGACACTGCGTCTATCATCATTTATGAACTTATTTATCGCCTTGATTATAACAATGGTAGCCGAAACAAAAACAGTAAATGTAGTACCGTCGTAAAGTAGAAGACGGTATGTTGGTAGTTTCTATGGCCGGGTATATCAAGCCGGTAATTTCCAAGCCTTCCCGTAATACAGTACGCATACGATGTACGATGTCACGGCAATTTTCACATTGTATCGATAAATACGAACAAAATCCTAAAATTTATACATGTTCTTTAGAAATAACTACTCCGGTACGGTTCCATGGTAAAATTTATGTCCTAAATGATCACGTTTGGATGTGAATCGCGATCGTAGTACCACGAGGTAGCTCCAATGTGGCAGCCATGATTGTTACTGCACATTTGCACTGAACGTATTCGGTTATTCTTAGCCCAAATTCGTCACATTAAAAATGTACGTATTTCCGGCAAATTTGGATGAAAAATCATTTTCCATTCGTGAAAATTAAAAGGATATCAAATTTTAGAGAAATAAAGGGAAATGAATTGTTTTCAATTAATTTTTATGAATGACATGCACCAGATTCAGTAATCAAAAATTGGGGTGAACCTTGATGTATACTACCAATAATTGCAAATTTACCAGGGCAAGTCTGTTTTGGTGTTGGAGGACCTGGGTTTGTTTCTATATCACCTCCAAGCAGGAGCAACATCCTGGTGTAATAATTATAATACAAGTAAAGGTGAAGAATACAAGCGCAGCAGAAGGACAATATCTTTGTTAATTTTACATTGATCATGTAGTGCACAGAATAAAAACTTCCTACAGACTGCCTGTATTGTTGGACACACATTCCCATGATTGTTTTATTGCTAATACCTAGTCAGTAATTTGAAATATAAACAGAGACAATTGAACTTTCTATTTCTAGTTCTTTCAAGTGTTTGTATCCTTGGTACAACTTATAATATTGTAGTGAGTTCTAGGACAAGTTTCTAATAATGTATGTACTGTCCTATCACCTGTCTTTTATTTTATGTATGTACTGTCCTATCACCTGTCTTTTATTTTATGTATGTACTGTCCTATCACATGTGTTTTATTAGATTTTGGTTGTTGTCTTTGCTTTTGTTCTCTTTGTGTTCTCTAGTTCTCTAGTGGTCTATGTTCAGACCAGCAGTTAATTTGGGACGGTGCCCAAATCCTACTTTAACCTCCTCAACTGAAGAGTGTTCTCGGGTTCTGAGAACTTTGTTATTGTATTTATGTCTGTTGTGCAAGGTGTGTGCCTTTGTTGTGTCTGTATGCTTGTAAACCAGTACAGGATCCAACAATTTACTCCTACCACTGATATTGAATTTCATAAAATGGAGAGTGTATTTGAGAGTGCTCTAGAAATTTCATCCCAGTGTATTCTTATAGTGAAAGACTATGGTATGGCATTATTTACTCAAGATGACCAGTTCCACTTGTTCGATCCTCATAGCAGAAATGATCAAGGTTATTCAATGCCTGATGTACATGCAGTTCTTATCATTTTCAAGACAATACATGATCTCTGTACCCATTTAAGACAACTAACATCAACATTGACTGAGGATTCTCTTGCAAGTGTGGCTTTTGAAATTACTCCTACACTAGTCTATACAACAAATAGTCCAAGTGATTCCTTTAACCTTACAGCACATTATGGGATATGTTCATCTGCCATCATAACATGTACAACTGAAGAAAAGTATATACATAAGACGAAACAAACACTTAAAGTTGATAATAAAAAAAAATTCTCAAAAACAGAAAGATCATGTGCGCGTAAAATTAATGTCGCGAACCCTGATTTAAAGAAAGTACAAATGTATTCAACAGAACAAGACACATTAACACAATATACTAGTGAAACAGCTTCATGTAGCGTCAAAAGCATGCCACAGGTGTGTAAAACAGACCAATTACAAAGAACTGTTTCACAACCTTTGTCATGTGTACTTAAAATTAATGTCACAAAACCTCATTTAAAAAAGGTACAGATATATTCAACAAAACAACAAACATTAACTCACAAAAACACTTGTGAGATAGCTACATATAGAGTCCATAGCATGACACAGGTGTGTAAATCAGACAAATTACAAAGAACTGTTTCACAAACAAGTTATCAGCACAGTGATAATGATTGTAAAATCATTAGTGATTCTGCACCAGTTACACATTATTATCATCCAATTGACAAATCATGGCAATTTGCAAAAGCAATACTGTTTTCTTTGTCCCCACCAAAACACACTTTATTTTTTTGGGGGCTAGGACTTTAAGTCTCAAACATCCACTGCGGGGGCTGTGTCATCTTCGATGGCTTGTTTTGTTTGAGTAGGGAGAATAATAAACTGAACTTGCTGAGAGCTGCAGATAGCAAGCGTCAACTGGCTTACTTTGTGAAAGTGATTGTTGTATTCAAAAGAAAATAGAATCAATGAAGAATGTACGAGATAAAGTAATTGTCAGCCGTGAACCATGCCAGTGCCAAGATGGGTCGTTCCTTGACCTGGCCATGTTTAAGAGCGTTACATAATTTGGATATAAACTCAGGTGTAGAGTTTAATCGGCTGTTAAATGATGGAATATTCAGATGAACACAATAATGTCATGCTGTGTTTGATCATTGAGGTAACCATCATCATAACTGATTAAATCAGTTTCAAAATTGTTGAGTGAATGACTACTCTTTATCATTTGCCTATAGTTATTACTGTATGGGTGAAAAGTGTTCTGCCCTAGCTAGAGTGGAGATGTGACTGTAGTTGTATCTACACTTGTCAAAGCGTTACCAAGGAGATAGTAAAACTGTATGTATTACAGTATGGGTGAAAAGTGTTCTGCCCTAGCTAGAATAGACATGTGAATGTAGTTAAATCTGCACTTGTCAAAGCATTACTGAGAGGATAGCTCAGGACACAAAATTGTAATATACTGATGAAGTACTTATGTTGACCTTTATCTGTAGGTATTGATATCACATTCATGTACAGAAGAAGGTTTGGAAGATGCCACAAATTTACTACTACATTTATCTAAGCATGAACACACAAGAGAAACAGTCCTGTCTTTGTTACTAGTAGGCGCCCAAACTCTAGGCTTTACACTATGCAAGTAAGTACGCTGATTATGTTTGAAAGTAGTGTCATGTTGATTGTTGACAGTTTTAATCTTTTGTGGTATACGTCATCTGAGATGTTACAGAAATTTTTGAGAACAGAAATTTCTGTAGATGGGAGTTCTATGTACGTGTTAAAACATTTTTTACTTCTGACTTCCATGGCAATAAACTCTAGTCTTTACTCATGCTCCTAGTATGATGTACATTGTATGCTTAGATTGCAGACAGTTTTAATAGTTTGTTGTGTACATTTTTTTGTAAATTTTTGTTTGATAAGAGATATTTAAGAAAGTGTCTTGCGTTTGGAGTTGTAATGTAAAATGCTGATTTCTGACAACCACTAAGATTTGTACTTTTCATGTTACAGTGACATCAAAGTACTTCTTAAAGAGCTAAAAGAGCATAACATGAAGACATTGGGAAGTCCTGATGCTGAAGGGGGTGAGGAACCATCAACATCATCTGGTCTGACTCACGGTATCCTAGCAGACAGGTTCAACCGAGGGGTACGAGTGGTACTGACAGCGCCAGCCAATCGTAAAGGTGGATACGAACTGAGACTCCCATCTATGTCGTTATTTACCAGTAAGACATCCACTCAGCAGTTTTTCCTGAGGATCCTCAACGTTATCATCGAGCTTAGAGCTAAACGACTGAAAGAAATCCAGGCAAGACAGGCAAGGGAGAAAGAGGTGAAAGAAAGGGAAGCAAGAGAGTTAGAAGCCAGGGAAACTGATGGAAATAGAGCAAGTAAGTGCTGTTTTAAACATAGGCAATGATTTCATATGAACATTGAAGATGTGCAAGTATTATTCATGCTGTACTAGTGGACCTGCTCGATGTTTGACAAAGTTGTGAAATTCCAGTGTAGACAACAACAGCTCATTATACTAACTTTGCATATATATCTAAGGGAAGAATTTCTTCAAAATTATTGCAGGTATAAATGGAACAGCTCATGTCATGTCAGAAAAAAAAATGTGCACAGCATTACTTTATCTAGGGACAAACCTTAACAAATATCAGTGAACTGTAATGAAATGTAACTTAGGCAATTGATACTTGGAGAGAGGAAACTGTTTAGTGTGTTTTCATTGAAACCAGTGTACACCGTGATTAATTACATCTGCTAAAGATGAAACACCGAATGTCATATATACTTTCCACACAAGTAGATTTGGGTTGAGCATTACTGTAATTGCACTACAAATCTTTGTACTTCTTACAGCTAATACCAACTCTGCTCAGTCAGCTGAAGGTGGAGAGACACAAGAAAATACTGAAGTAAGTTTGTGTGTGTGTGCGTGTGTGTGATAATCTTGTGCATGTGCACTAGATAGAGCATACACTTGTGGATGTGTGTAATTGGCAATAATTGTGTTTGACTTTACATTTTGATCCAGTTTTATCTAACTTGTAGTTTTTTGTGTGCACACATGTACCCCCATATAGAGAGTATACATTCCATGTAACTTAGTCACTGTAGTAATGCTTTGTATATAAACATGATATAATTTGATAGCCTATTCCTTTGGTGATATTGTTGTACTTGACAATTTGGTAATTTAATGCTGTTTCATATTGAAAATGAAAGTTGTATTTCTCTATTTCATGTGTTAGACTAAATTAACGAAGTAAGTTATCACACTGTGTCAGGGAATGAAGATGTTGTCGTAACAAAATATGCCATCTGATCTATCAGTATTAGACAACATGGACATAGTTGTACATTAATCTAGTAAATTGTGTCTCATTGAATTCCAGTCTACAGCCTCTGAACAAAGACCATCTAGTATGGAAAGCGATACTAACCAAGGCACTGCATCTGGTGAAGATAACAATGAAGAAGCCAACACAAACCAAGGAACTGCAGCTAGTAGTAGTAGTGAAGCACCTATGGAGGTAGAAGAAGTTGCTGTTGCAGCGTCTGCTAGTGGTGGAGGAGAAGGAACCTCTAGTGATGCTACCAAAGATGATGATCAGAAAGAGGTAAGTGGATTAGTCTGAGTAGTACAAGGCTGCCGGGATGTGGAAAAATAGATAGTATTTTACAAATAATTAGTCATAAAGATCACTATTTCTGCTTTCCTAGGCTAAATTGGCTGAAATTGTTGCATATGCAGTGACCAGTACAGTGAAAGGCCAGGGTTTCAATCCAGGTTTTTGTATACAGTAATACAGTATACAGTAATGCTTTCTTATCAACAGGCCATAAAAATGAGATACAGTCATGCTTTTGCTCGGGACATTTCCGTTGTGTTGAAGTTGTAGGTACACCTGAGTAGAAAATGTCAAGATCATAATATTCAATATACTTATTTGAGTGTTGATGTTCGTGTTTGTTCCTAAAACAGGATATTATACCACGGCTAAGTGAACAACTAGAACTTGAAGAGCTGTGGGACACCCTTAGTGAATGTTTGTCAGAACTGAAAGAAACTGCCGACGACCACGCAGTCCTGGTACTTCAAACAGCTGTTGAAGCCTTCTTCCAAGTCCATTCTACAGAGAAGTCATCCAGTAAACCAGGAGAGTTACAGAGACATCTTAGTAGAGAGGCATCCTACAGTGTTTCTTCACTAGATCTTGGCCCTCTGTCACCAGCACCAGCTACACCTGGATTATCAGGACCTCCATCTAGCCCTTTCTCTAGAGATAGTTCAATCAGCTTGATTCCACCTCATCTTCCTCCAGATACCCAGAAGTTCCTTCAATTTGCCGGTATGTTGATAGTACTACTATTGTATGTTGTATTACTGAAATTAGCATTACTAGTAATGTGTACAGTTTAGTACAACTGTCGACATCAGACCGTGGACAGATGGAACCTGTTATAAACAGGGAAAGTAAACAACTGAATTGGATTAATAACACTTGGCACAGCATGTTGGAAGTATAGAGACTTGTATTCCAGTCCATCATTTGATAAGAACAGTTGTACAAATTTCGAGTTCCCCTGGCACTTCAGATGAGCACTTCCCTAGTCAGCGTGTTTATCTGTGCAATCACTTCTCAGACATGCAAAGGTCAAATTTGTTCAAACCTGGCACAGAGATCGCGTATTCTAACGGTGTATGCACATTACATTTTAGCAACTTTTGACCAACAGCACTGTACTATTTTCATCACAAAGCTCAAATTTATGAAATATCGGAATAATTATGAACTGACATTGTTGAGTAGATATTTCTAGTATTGGTTGGGATTTATGTACTATTCAGAAATAACAATGAAACTGAACAACTTATTCATAAAATTACTCTTTCCTTTTTCATTTTAGAAACTCACCGTGTAGTATTGAACCAAATCCTGCGACAGTCATCTACACCTCTCGGAGACGGGCCATTCTCAGTCCTTGTTGATTACACACGTGTCCTTGACTTTGATGTCAAGCGTAGGTATTTCAGACAAGAGTTGAAACGTATGGATGATGGTATGAGACGAGAAGATCTTCAAGTGCACATCAAGAGAGAAAATGTCTTTGAAGACTCATTCCGAGAACTTCACAGACGTTCAGCTGACGAGTGGAAGAATAGATTCTATATTGTGTATGAAGGAGAGGAGGGACAAGATGCCGGTGGTCTGCTCAGAGAATGGTATCTCATTATTTCCAGGTCAGTGTACAAACACCATATTTTGGTTATCAGAAAGACGAAAGATTGTATAGTGTAGACACTAGAGGGTGCTGTTCAGAACAACTTTTGGACCAGAATTGATGGCCATGGTAGTTGAGTATTCAGGGGTGAACAAATCATTTTGTGAACTGGTGGTCCCTGGACCAGTGCCTTAAAAAATCCAGTGGTCCTGCTGAAAGAATTAGTGGTACAAGGTAAAATTTGTGCAGGTCCGCCAAAAAAAATCGCTAGTCCCGGACCCAGGACCAGTGGATTTGTTCACCCCTGGTATTATAACCCATGAAAAATCATCATGGTTAAGTGAATGACTTGTAATCAGCATATTTGCCATTGCAGTTCACTATTGCCATGAGTTTCTTGTCCCTCCACAAGATTTGACCAATATTACTGTTTTGTTTGTGCAACTATATAAATGGGTATCTGGTAGGACATGATAATTATGTAAGAATTTAATTGTATACACCAGGTGATAAAGTTATATACCTTGAAGTCCTTTTACACCATGGATTTGAGTTTTTGTGATTATATAGTATTTAAAAGATTAGGTGTATGTTTTTTCTAAAGTCAAGTTTTGCTTGTATTGCAGGGAAATCTTCAATCAAATGTATGCATTGTTCAAGACATCGCCAGGCGATAGAGTTACATACATTCCCAACCCAGCTTCCCACTGTAACCCTAATCATCTAAGTTACTTCAAGTTTGTTGGACGTGTGATAGCCAAGGCTATCTATGACAACAAACTACTGGAATGTTACTTCTCCAGATCGTTCTACAAACACATCCTAGGGAAGCCTGTCAAGTGAGTATTCAAATTTACTAGTACATCCCATTGGAAATAGTGCAACTTGAAAGTAACATTGATCACAGCTTTGAGGATTTCTTCTTCTGGGCAAATATATACCATGCAGTAATGAGCGTATACAGCACTTGTGGTTCACAGTTAACTTGTGACCAGTATTTGAAGCCATGTGTGGGAAATTTCACTATGTAATAATATCAACATTTCATTCTCAGGTACATAGACATGGAAAGTGAAGATTATGCCTTTTACCAAGGCCTTGTTTTCTTGTTAGAACATGATGTATCTGAGTTAGGATATGAACTCACTTTCAGTACAGAGGTAAGTCATTGTTAGAACCACAGTATTTTATGCCTGCCAAAGTTCATATGTACAGGGGAGGATTTGAGAAAGCCTAGACAGAAATATTACGCTACTGAGATCACTTTATGACAGCTAAGAGAGAAACAACCTAAACCTATTATTGTAATGGGTTGAGTTAATTCCGTCAGTGGACACTGCTATGAGAACCCTCATGAAAGAATGGTTCAATTCAGTTTATCCAACTGTTTATAAATGGGTACCTGTCAGGATGAACGTTTTTGATGATTAATTCCATGAGTTAATGAACAAGGTTTGCACATTTCCTGTACAAACTTAGTATACCTTTAGCCAGGAGATAGAGTTGTACAGTGCTTTGAGCACACATTATTATTTGGGGACAGTACAATGTTGAAAAGTCACGGTGACCATTATTTCAGGCTTGGCGATTTTTTCATGCTGAAAAAAAAAATTGCACTGATAAGGGTTGAGAAAATAGGAAAACTTGTTTGAACTCTTGCTTATTAAAAACCATCTTTTCATTTCATTTATTCTGATTGATTTGTTCTTATCGTAACATTTTCTTCATGTAAGGTTGAAGAGTTTGGTGTAACTGAAGTACGAGACTTGAAGCCGAATGGTCGCAATATCATAGTGACGAGAGAAAACAAGCACGAGTATGTGAACCTGGTGTGTCAGATGAAAATGACTGGTGCTATCCGGAAGCAGATAGACAGTTTCCTAGAAGGATTCTACGATATCATCCCGAAAAGACTAATTTCTATCTTCAATGAGCAAGAACTAGAGTTACTTATCTCGGGATTACCAACCATTGACATCGACGACCTCAAGTCTAACACTGAATATCATAAATATCAACTGAGTTCTCTGCAGGTACGTTTATAACACAAACGTGTAGGTGCTAATGGTGTGACTAGAACTTGTCATTGTGGGACTTACATAGGGTGATAACTAAGTAAGGAGGGGTAATTAGGTATGACAAGAATGGAGTTAGGTAGGGAGAAAGTTACATGTGGAGGAAGGTAGGTATGGGTAGAACTCAGTGTGGAGGAAGGGGGTATGACAAGACCTAACATACAAACAATGTTTAAGGGAGTACTCTCAAGCTGCCCCCACTCTATAGTCTGCTGCTTGAACTACATTCATTATTTACTGTTAATAAGTTTGAGAAGAACATCAAGTTACATGTATTTGCAAGAGCATTCTAACTTTCATATTGATTTACTATTATTGTTCCTGTTCAGCACTTCAGAGTATTACATCATATTAGATTTTGACATGTTACAAAGTCTTGAATTCATTCATTCATTCATTCATTCAAATGTAATGAAGCTACTGTGCACTTGATCTTATTTTGATTTCCCTGTCTATTTTTTCCCTTCAAAGGTGCAATGGTTCTGGAGAGCACTGCGTTCCTTTGATCAGGCAGAGAGAGCCAATTTCCTGCAGTTTGTAACAGGCACTTCAAAAGTACCACTACAGGGTTTTGCTACCCTGGAAGGTATGAATGGACCACAGAAATTCCAAATTCACAGAGATGATCGTTCTACTGACAGATTGCCTGTTGCACACACATGGTAAGTCAATTTCATACATTCATCTTGATTTTTACAGAGTATTTGCTTGAAGTATATATTTTAATTAGAGTTTTCAAAAAATGTTTAATGCAACCTAAATAATTATAAATACTCAAAAATGAGTCCAATTTGTTAATCAGTAGATCTCTTAACCTGTGTACTTTGCAATAAATAAGTGGTCTTTCTCACAATTTTTTCCAGTTTCAACCAGCTTGACTTACCTGCCTATGAGACTTATGACAAACTGAGGCATATGATGCTGTTGGCCTTCAATGAGTGTACAGAGGGATTTGGACTTGCTTAGACACTGCACGTCAAGTGATGTGAATGTACGTACAGAGGTGTTCCAACTCAAACAAACATTACACATGGGAGTTATGAATGTACAAAGAGATGTGGACTTTCAGAAACACCTCATCAAGTAATGAACATACAGAGGTATTTGAATGTTAACAAACATCAACTAATGAACATGCAGGGGAATCTGGACTTCAGTAAACATCACACATTAAGTAATAGAACATATGGAGGGATTTAGACTTGTTTGAACATCAACAATCAAGTGATGGACGTAGAGAGACTTGCTACAACACGACACATCAAGTTCTGAACATACAGATGAGTTTAGACTTGTTTAACTCCAAAGATCGACTATTATATATGAATGTACAGACTGGAATTTGGTCTTGCCGTAACACCACACATCAACAAGTTATGAATGTACAGACATCACACAAGAGGTTTTCTATGAAAACATTTCGAAAAAAATAACATAGTCCTTAGAAAAAGATGAGTTTATAACACTTTTGACATGTGATCACCTTCAACTGAGAGAATTCATCAAATGGAATGATTGGTAATGATTAGATAGATATACATCTATGTTTACATTTTGTGCATTTTACGAATGAAATTATTTCACTTCTCTCTTCCCAACAAGTTCTGCCCATCCAAAGACGCAAATGTAATTTTGAAATGTAGAGAGACAAGTACTAGTGGCTGTGATTCAAAACTAGGGGGATTAGCTATACCAATGTCTTATTTACAATTCATACTTATGCAGAACAAAATAACAAGTATTTGAATGATAATCTGTCATGAAATATCATAGATAACTCATAAAAATTAAGTGTTTTTTTCCATCAACGTGTCTGAAACTTTTTTTGTACAGCTACCTTGAGGTTTTTGTGTAAAGATGTGGATTTTGAACGTCTTTTCCTTGTTTCTAAGTCTCTTTGTTTTTTGTTTTTTGTTTTCTTTGATTGACTTGTACACAGACCGAGAATTGACATTGTTTGGTTGTGTGCATACAAGAGAGAATTATGCAGGCCTTACCAGATGTGTATGAAATACTGTAAATCCTTTAATTAGATCAAATCTAATGAATTAAAAAACAAAAACAAAAAAAAATTGGAAGAAGTGAGGGGGTTTACATCATTACTAATAAATACATTTCGTTAACAGATTTGGAGAGAAAGATATTTTTTGACTGTTCTATTTAGTTTGCTGAACAGTAGAACAAAGAAGTACACTTATCTGAATTTTCATTTCAGAATCAAAAAAGAGAGAGAGGGAGAGACAAAAAGGATGTCATAGTTAGTAAATATTCGTATAAAAAATATCAATATTGACTTGGTCCCGTAGTACGCCTTACTATATGAAAGTTACAGACTCTGTATTATTTGGACTTTGGAACAAGCCATGCTGTAAAAAATAAAAGACAGAGATTATTAAAAGCAGTGTTTTCACCTTGGTAATGAGTTTCTTTGACTGTGTATGAGTGTGTGTGTGTGTGTGTAAATACAGCAGTATACAATACTTATAGGCCATTCCAGACTGTTAATTTGAGGAAATTGAGAATACAGCGCCCTAGCTCTAATTGGTGGTATGATCACCTCATAGTAACATTTCTTAAGAGCTTTGCCCCTTGGTATTCTGTAGAAGTGTAATCAGATATGTTTTTGTATTGTTCAGACGTCCAGGAAAGTCCAGCTGTGCTCTATGATCAACTGACTATAACCTATACCGTGTATACCCCCCCCCCCCCCCCCCCCCAATGTACACACACAGGAAGTAGAGTGCTATCACCATGGCAAATTTTGGAAAGGCCTACTGGAAAATAACATTCATGGATTTACACACATTCTCACACTGTCAATACAATGGTATTACCACCCATTTCATGTTAGTGTTCACTGGCTCTGTTTGACACAACTATGCAGAAACCAGTATGATGGCAACACTGTGTCTAAATGTAAACGTACTGCAACTAGACATAGACATGCTGGCACCAATGTTATGATGTCTGCATAGTATCACATTCATTCATTTCATTTAATAGACAAAATATTGCAAGTAACTTCAATCTATCTTAGAGTACAGTCTGTATGGTTTTATCAAACCACACACACGGAAAACGTCTATGATCAAACAGAGCAAGTACAGTGAACACTAACATGAAATGAGCAGTATAAAGTCAGACTCGCCAAAACTTAAAACGGAATGTTTCGATACTTTATTTGTGTTTTATATATATATATCCAGCTTGTTCAAATATTTTACAAATTAATGTTCAAATAGCAATACAATACAGTACAATTAAAGAATAGTTAAGACAACCAACAAACTGAATGAGTAGCGTGAACAAGGCAGCAGGTACAATTCCACACACTAAACAAATACATCATTTGAACACATGAATGTTTGTAACTATTGCTTTACTGTATTGAGTTGTAAAAAAGAAAAATATCTTGTTAAGGATATATATATGTGTCTATATTTAATTTACAAAATGGTGGTGAAGTAGGCGAGTTTTGATTTTAAAGTTTGAATATAATGGAGAATTTATTGTTTGTGGTTCCAAGGATTAATAGAACATTTCAATGGTTACTTTAGAAAGGTAAATTTTAGAAACGTATGCAACGTTTCAATCCAACTACTGTGGAATTTTATCACACTTTGATTAAAGTCTTCAGCATTAATGTTTCTCATTGCATGATCAAGATCTGCAGTAAACTGACTGATATGTTACATTCATTTCCAATTTACCGTTCCAAAGTAACTGGTATTATTTACTACTCTTTTGAATGTAATGTTTTGATGTCTATGACTTAGTAAATCTCAGCATGCATGATTACAATCCTAAATTACATGTATTCTAAAAACAGTTAACTTTTTAACGACTTGGTAAATGAAATGATGTACAGTGTAACTATAGATTACAAGGTTTCATTGTTATGATATGACTCGTAATCAAGCCTTCGGTCTCCCAAGGTAGGCACAAACTACATCTGTTGTTCTTCGATGTGGTAGATTATACAAGTGGGAAATGATAGTTCCTCTGTTGTGCAATTCTTATCACCCCTGTGATCAAGATAGTGTAAACATCGGAAGTCCCAAAACAGTACACTGCAAGTTCATGGAACCCTGTCAATAAAACTCTGCGACACCTCCCTACTGAGACTATAATTATTAAACCATTGTCCATTCATTAGCTTATCACTGTTGTATCAACTTGTTGCGACAATAGTTTTAGTTTGTGTCTATCTTAGTAAACAGAAGGCTTAATTACCAATTTGAAAGTAATAACAGCCTTCAATAAAGTATCCAAATGAAGACAAATGGTAGTATGAAAGTGTACCAACAGGACACAATAGCATAGCTATCACATCAGGATTTGCATCCTGTAATTTTTTAAAAGTGGTTCTCTCTATCTCTAACAAAGAATATGGGTCTAAGCAATCAAAATACTGTGTACCGGTACAAGAGCACTCTAACAGAGAAGTGGCAGGAGAACCTTCTACTAACAAACACTGCACTACCTTCGATCCCCTCTACCTGTTAGAACCAGATGTGTGACCTTTCACCTCCAGTACTACATGTGACTTTTAACCTCTCCAGTACTAAACATGTGACTACAGATGTACAGAAATAAAGACATTCAAAATGGTAAATTTATCAATATACATATATATTTAAAATGATGACATAAAATACTATGAAATGTATCTGCGATTTTAGTTTAGATTTAATTTGAGATGTGGCAAAAATTTAAATCTTTGTCAATTCTTTTTTTTTTGTTGAGGAAAATACTAAAATACAAGCCCAGAGTATTCAGATGAAGCACTTACTGCAATTACATTTATCTAGTTTCAGTCTCTTAATTCATAAGTAGAAACTAGTATAGGTGCTAAAAGTATTATCCATTGACGATGTAGCTGCACTGCCACTATATGTAGACTGTAAAGATGAAAATGACGTGGTTCTACAATTCTGAGTTTTGTATCATATTTAAAGCATGATTTCTTTCAAATGTGTTTACCATAGGCTTGTACTCATGTGCTGTGTGCTCTTCTATTATCATGGTAGCTAGCTAACTGACTGACTGACTGACAAGGCTTGGAGTAAAGTAGCAAGGAAGTGGTAGTGAATTTGGGTGACAGGGCTTTGGTATAGAGATATCGGAGCTCGGAAAGGGTGGTGAATTTGGGAGACAGGGCTTTGGTATAGGGGTATATTAGCTGGGAAGGGGTGGTGAATTTGGGTGACAGGGCTTTGGTATAGAGGTGTAGTGGTAGCTAGGAAGGGGTAGTGATTTTGGGTGACAGGGCTTTGGTATATGGGTATATGAGCTAGGAAATTGGTAGTGATTTGGGGTGACAGGGCATTGGTATAGGGGTACAGTATCTAGGAAAGGGTAGTGAATTTGGGCGACAGGGCCTTGGTATAGGGCTTTGGCACAGGGGCATCGTAGCTAGGAATTGAGAGGTGGTGAATTTGGGGGACAGGGCTTTGGTATAGGGTATTATAACTAGAAAACAGTAGCAAATTGGGTGTCATGGGATGGGTATAGGGCTACAGGAGCTAAGTAGCGAGTTGGGTGACAAGGCTATGCTTGTATTGGGTATTGGGGAAAATTGAGTAACAGGATATGAATTACTGGTATGTAAAGATAGCAAAATTTACAGACCAGGTTGCACTGGTGGTATCCTCGGGTTCTAGTTACATTTTATGTCAAATGATGATATATACTACAAAAAGCCACACATGATCCATATATCCGGTCCATGTACCACCCCTGCCCCCATGTAAAAGAGGAGAGAGAAAAACTTGTTCACACCCATAGCATATGATTGATAAACAAATGACTTCATTACTGTCCATGATTGGCACAACACTGTCAAGGTTAGGAGAAGGGGATAGACATGAGAATTGGGTACCACTCACCAACTCTGTAAAATTGTGTCATACAAAACCATAACCTATAACACACCTTATTACCAACGCTGAGGCCAATTACCACCACCACCACCATTATTAACATATTGCCGTGGTTGATTTTGGGCACCTGGTGGTCGCCATTGATTCTGAGGGGGCTTCCATTGACCACCTGGTTTCGGAGCACCACCACTTGGTGGACGCCACTGAGGGGCACCACCACCAGGAGGTTTCCATTGACCCTGTCCCTGTGGTGGTTTCCAACCACTTCCTTGTTTAGGGGCACCACCACCAGGAGGTTTCCATTGATATCCCTGATTTTGTGGTGCACCTCCAGGTTTCCATTGGCCTCCTGTTGGTGGCTTCCATTGAGTTCCTTGCTTCGGTGCACCACCAGGTTTCCATTGACTGCCACCACTAGGAGGCTTCCACTGATTTGGTGCACCAGGGGGTTTCCACTGTGTTCCACCTCCTGGTTTACCTTGACCTTGTGGTTTTGATCCTGGTTTCCCAACTGGTGGTTTTGCAGGTGGCTTTGCGGGAGGCTTTTGTGGAGGCTTGACAGGTGTTTGAGGTTTACTCAGTAACACCTGGGGACCTCCTGGTTGCAATGGTTGACTAATGCCACTCGTGTTGCCAGAAGGTAACACAAAGTCATGGATGTAAAAAGTCTTTCTCGCTGCAGCAGTGCGTTCTCTGGCTATATGATATGTCCACCATGAATTGGACACTCCTATGAAAAGCTCCGCTCCTGTTAACATAGATCAAAATATCATTTGATAAACATGAGTGATAGATGCACAGTACACCCCATAAATGTGTCCGAAATGAGTGCTATCCGATACCAAATTAATCGTGGGCTAGTGTCCATTACGACGTTTGTAATGCATGTGAGAAATATCGACCATTGGAATGTGAAATACCTCAATCAGTTTTGCAAACGCGAACTTCCAGTTTGCATATGATATGCGCTACAAAAGAGCCTGCGTTAATTAATATCATTAATCAAGAATAAGTTAAAGATAGCACATTTAATGAAATTATTACTTTTTCCTGATAACTAGTACCTGACTGAATGGAAGCGCTTGTTTTTACAGCTTGCGCATATTTTTTTTTAATTTGGTTTTAAACAATGATAAGGACCCCCTCCCATCAAGGTAAATGCTACAAATGTTGTGTCTTGTACGTGTTCACTTTAGTACGAGATTTTCATTTTACGTTGGCCCTACATCATATATAGAACAACCTTCCTTTCAATTGTTGCCAGCGAGTCGGAGTCACTGACATACTTTCGAATTCCGTCACTCTCTCAAGCAAGGCATATCTCTTTAAACATTAGCCTCATCATTCTCTGTTTGCTGTGTGTTTGTAGCACTTTCTCTTTCCTGTCCATAAAAAGTCATCACTTCTGCGCTAAGACTAGCTTTCTTTGGCAGGGTTAAGGTGCATTATAAACCCACCACTTCGTTATTATTATCAACTTAAAATTTACTTACTTGAACATATTTCCTGTTCAACTAATGACAGCAGATTTTCATCAGCTCGTATCATCGCACTATAAGGTGTGTCTAACTCGTACAGATTGGCAAATGTCTTTATTCCTTTCATGTTGAACGACAGATCCCTCATGTGTGCCTGGCAACATACAAATGTGTTTGATAGTCAACTAAAGAAAGCAAGCTCACAAGAAATCTATAGATGTGTATAAACGATGTACGCCAACATAGGAAGTAAAACAAGTTTCGAAATCAGATTGTTTGAGCTATGAGACCATTAATTTCATTTTTGCCCGGAACTAGAGATGGTTGGTTGATACTGTTTTCGTTAGAGTCATAACCCACCCCACAATGAACTAAAGTGGAGGTGATTTTTGTTCACAATGAGATTTTGGTGATATTACTATATCACGCAGTTTATATGGGACATCACCAAGTTTTGACATAAGGAAACAAAGTAAACAGCTGTATTTCAGAAGGATGTTGGTATTGTGCACAGTCTGGTCAACCATGCAAATGTGCCAGCGACTTCACACAAGGCAAAATACCATACACTACGCAGAATTGGTTATTACACAGTGGGTTGTGCCCCTTATATGGTAAGAATTCGATATTATATCTTCAACAAGAGTATTCCTAGAATAATTATGGGAAGCATACCCAGTTTCTTGATTTTAGATTTTAAGTCATTGGATATAATCATTCTGTATGGTAACTCCTGTATCGCATTTTGTTATTTCGCAATGTAGCATGTCAGTCTTGCCCGTGATCAGATTGGTCAACATATAATCACTTACCAGGATTGTGCTTGGAGCGAATGCTGCATATGCACAACCAAGTTGGTGTTTCTCTAGAACTTTGATCAGGATACTACTGATGTTACGTGAAGGGAGTGGATTGGAATAACATAGTGGTCTTCTTTCCTTTACATAAACTGTCTCACACCTGTGTACAAAAAACATTTGATTTGATTTCAAGTGGAAAGATGCATTCAAAGAATCTCTCTCTCTCTCTCTCTCTCTCTCTCTCTCTCTCTCTCTCTCTCTCTCTCTCTCTCTCTCTCTCTCTCTCTCTCTCTCTCTCTCTCTCTCATTAATAATATTATCATTAAAGTTTCTGACAGGTACACATGTATTTTAAAATGAATATAAGTAAATGAGGTAATTCACGCCCTTTCTTCCTTTGCACCTCACCGAAGGGCCCATTATTTTTTTTTTATTCTTGTTGTTTCTTTCTATTCTTACTTTCTTTGCGGGGGGGGGGGGGGGGGTGTTAATCTGTTAAATCCCCTTTTACTGTAACAGTAATTACATGTACACTATACGAATAGTCAAATTTACCCACCTTTACCCAACCTGTGACCAACCTAACTGCCATCTCTGTCAAGGGCTAGGGGTAGTACGAGACGAAGTGATACTTTTGACTGTTTACAGCCCCCAGGGGAGAGATCACCGGGGTGAATTAAGTCAAAGGTGTCAAAGGTCTCATACTCACCACATTTACACATCCTCTGCTAAACATTTACCCCGGTGGAAAGACATGGTCAAATATGACTTTTCGTATAGTGGTAATAATAAGCTGTTGTCCCAGGCTGAAGGAAAGCCACATACTGTCTTATAGTGTTAGGTGTATGATGATCAAAATCGCAACTGAGCATTCACAATGAAATCGAGTCTTTACCTTTATGTTTCTTTATCCTAATTATTAATCACATCATCACGGGGAAATCTAGCAAAATTAACCATTCTCTATACAACTATGAATTTGGTGATCTTCATCCGTGTAGAATAACTGATAAAATAACATCATACTGTGTACCTGTACATAACTGCATGTAAATTATATTTGAGAGTCTACTTTTCATTGGTGTACTTCCTAGGCACTGTCAGGGCTTGGAAGGGATACACCTTCAGAATTCGAGGTATGAGAAGGGTGCTACCTTTTATGGATTTAGGTGGAGTTACTATTTTTCAGGGTTCAGATGGAGGAGGAACTACTCTTCAGGTTTTGGGAGGAACCATTTCAGGATTTTAGAGGGGGTACTAATTCTCAAGGCATATTTCTTGCCAGGATTTTGGCATGAGTACTGTTTTTTCAAGTTTTAGTCGAGGGTACTACTTTTCATGGTTAGATAGGGCTACTGTATTATCATTGTGATATCACTGATATACCTACCATATTTTCTTAAGATCTTCATTTAGACTCCAGTGAATACCGAGGAATGGACAATCTTTGAAGAGAATTTCCACATAGAGTTTACCAATGGTTTGAATATTAGCAGACCTCTTTAAGTGATTGTCTATTTCTTTCATTTTACCTTCCTCAACTACAGGCGGTGTCAGCGCAGCTACATTGTGAGGCCAATACATACCCAGACATTTAGCTTTGTCGGCAGACACCATTTTCGTCAGACTTTCACTTTCTGATTTTGGTACGAAACTCATTCCTGGAAATTTGACACCAAAGATGACTCCCAACCTTAACCTTATAGTTTCATACACTTTATTATAGTCTGTTGCACTCTTTCCCTTCAGCTTTGGAGGACCATGAATAGCTACTCCTGCATTATTGTCACAGTCTTTCTTGAACTGTGCCACGCTGGCAACAGGCACAATTTCACTCAGCGTTTTAATGTCAAATGTTTCATTGAAAGGAATTCTTTCGCTAATCTGCGTCATGTGATGTGGAAAGAAAGGAGACAGAACAACAGTTCTGTCATGTTTCATTGCATAACCAATCACTGTCTTTAAACTGTTGAATTGATAATTAGGACCACCAACACCAAGCCGGAACATCGGGAACAGATACCTGGGACGTATATCACCGCTGAGCAACTTTCCATCTTTCATTATGAATGCTTCGGGTAGATTAAGCGGTGGTGGTAGTGGCAACTGTGGAATCGGTGGTACTACACCAACTGGAGCATCTGGAAGTTTAGGGCCATCAGGGATATGACCAAATGGTTGTAAGGCTAGCTCGTCTGTTTGACCAAATGGTTGTAAGGCTAGCTCGTCTGTTTGACCAAATGGTTGTAAGGCTAGCTCGTCTGTTTTACTAACATCAATGTTGAAATCTTCGTTACCTTCATCAATGTTAAAAGGATATAGTTCTCCAGTGTTCTCTTCATCACCCTGGAAAGGTAAAATTATATCTTCTGGTTTAATGGCAGGTAGAGCTACAGAAACTTTAGAGAGGGGACTACTAACATCCAAATTTGTGTTTTGTAGTGTATTGTTATCTACATCTACAGCCACTACTCCTTCTCCCTCAGCTACATTCACCAAACTCATGTTAACTCCTACCATGTCTTGTTGAACTGGCACTCCCACGAGATCTTCTTCTGGTGCAATTGTGGGAATAAAGGCAGACGTTAGTCTTATTTCATCTGCTGTGTACATTTCTTCCATACCTGGAGTTGTCATCCAGCCCTGTTCCATATCCTCTCCAGCTACTATATTTGGGAGCCCAAACTCATCAGTTTCCTGTCCTTCAACTAGATCATTTGCCCCTTCCCCGATGATGCCTCCCCCCTCCCCTGCTACACCATCCTCTCCTTCCTTCATTCCATCTTCTTCATGTAAAAGTGATGGTAACATTAAATGCTGCGTTTGTTCATTATTTGGGGTCTGTTCTGGCTCCGCTTTGTTTTCCTCAATTCCCCCACCTATTAGCCATGGTGGCAGCAATTCTTCCATATTATCTGTACCTGCTACTGTCTCAACCCCGAGTTCGCCTCCCTCCTGTCCCTCCTCCTCACCCCCCTCTTGGTTTGCTCCTGTTAACCATTCTGGTATCCCTTCTTCTGTTTGCTCTAAGGCTGTTACTAATCGGCCTTCATCCCCCTCATATTTAACATCCTGCCCACCTCCACCCATGAGCATGTCTTGGTTTAATTCCCTTTCTGGCTCTACTCTTTCCTCCTCCTCCTCCTCTTTTTCCACAGCTTCTGCATATTCGCCTAGAATTTGTGATAGCAACTCATCACCTTTTGTGTCATCCCTATGTTCTATTCCTCCCCCTATTCCTCCTCCTACTCCTCCCCCTGCTACTCCTCCTCCTATAAAGTCATCAAGATTTCCTCCTCCTACAAATTCATCAAGGTTTTCTGTTACTTGTGGTTGTATATTTGCAAACTCTTCATTTTCTAATCCAATGGGCAAGTTGTCAGCGGATTGTGTTGTCATAATATAGGGTCCATCTCCTTCATCTTGAAAAACGGTTGAAAATTGAGGTGGGAAAGTGAAAGTGATCATGTTGTCACCGGTATCGAGGAGTTCGTCTGAAGGAGGCTATATGAAGAGAAAAGAAAGTCAAAGTCACTTTCAGTGGGGAGGAGTAAATTTGTTCTTGCAACGATACCCTGCCTAAACTTAACATTCCATCGCCTTGACCGTGTATTGAGGAGGGAGGTGTACTCGAGCCTAAAGACCAGTAGGAATATATGGAGAGGGGAGGTAAATTTATAACGTGATGAGTTTAGGGCTCCCCATACATGCCAGGATAGGTGATTGGCTGACAACTCTCAATATATCACATGAAAAAGATGAGAACGAGGTTGTTGGAACGGTAGCACCAGATGAAAATCTTCGTGGAGTTGCAGTCAAATAATTGTGCATTGGGAGCTCTCATTCTAAAGAAGATGGACTAACATGTGATCATCCTCCCTTCACAGCTCACATTCCAAATCTGTGCATACTGACTAACAAAACGACAAATCAAGTTAAATATGTGATTATATGGTGCGTGACTAACGGCTTCCAAGTAAAATCAGAATCTATCCAGAGATGATATAATTCTTTTTTTAAAAGGTAATTTCAAACCATGAATACATTTTTAAGCAATCAACATTTAGAAATACATGTAATTGCTTACGCCATTCCAGCTACTTAGGTGTGAGATCAATAGTTCAATGTAGGACAAAAAAATTCTTTTAGTTATGCCTCAAACCCGCCCCTTCTAACTAATATGACTAAAACTGACAATGTTTTCAAGTGTTTAAAGGTGCCTGTAAATGGGCTTTATGCCCGTTGGTTTACCTGAATAAATAAATAAATAAAAAGTACAATCAATTTCAAATTAGTATCTTGAAGTATTTAGCCCTATGAATACACTGCCAGTATGTAGTGAGGAAAGCATAGTTCTTTTGTTCACACTTTATTTTAGTGCCATGCATTTACCATAGTGGAGATTCTTCCATTTCTCAATTTGACGACATTTTTAGAAATATTTGAATTTAGGGGTACAAATAGATTCATTCAAAGTAAAAATCGGTTTTTTTTGTAGGATGAGAACTAAAATGGCTCACCCCCCCCCCCCCCCATTCCCAAAGTAAAAGAATTTTATTTGTTATCCTAAATTGAACTATTGATCTCGCCCCTTAAACGTGTTGAATTATTCATAGACTCTACACGTAGGGCCTATGAATTATTGTAGGGTTTAATGATAAAATGAACGTTCATTTTGTTGAGAACCCTATATAGTGAATGAAATTATTCGAATATGTTGAAATTATAGTTAGAAAGCTGATAAAACACATAATGCGTCCACATGTATGATTTAACAATGTCAGTCAGGGCCTAAATTTCAGGATGTCCATACATTCGACAAAATACCAGACTCTGTTTCTTAGCCTGTTTGTTAATATTTAACCGTCTCTATTACACTGTATACTGTCAGATTTGCTTCGAAATATTACAGTGATAATGTGTATATACATCTTGTAGACTGACATAGGGTAAAAATACTGACTGTGCCACAGTGCCATTGACAGTTTTGATAATAAAAGATTAAGTCTAATCCTGTTCGGTAGGTGGCATTCATCAAACATGATATAAGTAAACGGCAAGTTGTACCAACGATTTGTACTCAGCTGAAGGGGATGGACCAAAATATAGGTATAATTTATGTCACCTCGACCTTTGACATTAGGCCTTCAGTTTGAATGATTGGCACAAGCATCATGAAATCGTTGGTCGGTAAACTGAAAATTTATTTAACAGTAAGGTTTCATCACGTGGCAATTATATAATATATTTCGGCGAGCATGACAACATTATACAAATATAAATAAGAACCGCAATTATGAAAAAATAGATCCACCACGTACAGGATCTTTGCAGCTACTGGGGTTTACTTAGATGAAGTCTTGAAGGTGTTTCATACAGTTACAGACTGTAATACAGGGTTCTTGGTACATCATAGGAGAAAGGGTTATCGAACCTTTTGAAATTACAACTGTCAGTTTCCCATTTTTCCTCCAAATCAGAAATCTTCATGAATATAGTTTCTTAGGTCAACGAATACAATGACACTGAAATTCGTAACTTCCTTTGAAATTTACCAAAAGGTCCAAGGTTATGTAGATTTTCTTTGACCATAATGACCAATCAAATTGTTCATCAATGTGACGTCGATGACGTAGGCAATTCGGTCTGTACAGCTGTCACATGTATTGTATTTAAGATTATCCCCTACTTTTTGAATGATGTCCTGCCATTATTTCTATATCGTGTCACCATGACAACTATGTATCATCTGTCATGTCTAAAAAGCCTGCATCTAAACTGTTTCAACATAAATTCGGTTTTATTTTGTGCATTCCGCAGTCATTCATAACGTGTCCAAGCTGTTATCAAAATGGAATGACATATTAAACCATGCTTTGTAAATGGAAACAAAATGAAAAGAATATATATCTATGGACGAGTGAGTTGCTGACGGGTCGGGAAATGAAGGGCCAAAATTTATGTCATCAGTAAATTCAAGAGACGATAACATATACTTGTTTTTAGGAAAAAGACAAAAATAATATTTAGTCTCTATTTTTAAAAGCTTGGGGATTGGCGAGCCCCTGGTGTCTGACATAACTTATAAATAGAGTGTGTCCGAGTGTATATAAAATTAGGTCTTTTTTTTATTTCTAAAAAAAACCCGCCGAACTTAAAATGATAAATGAAAATACAGGCGGAAAAGCACGTATAGATTATCGCCAGTGATTAAAATGTATAAACAGTGCTAGGGCTAACACTCGTAGAGAAAAGACACGGTACATAAGAATGTCCAAATAAATTTTCGGAGAAGCTATTAAATAGGTACAAAAACATGTAAAAGTAAAAGTTTTCAAAAAGATATATTTGAATTTTGAACATGTTAATTATGTTAATTATTAGGTTAACCTCTACGACTGCTGAGTACAGTGCGCATTTCATTTTATGCTACAGTTGTCCGTTATGCAAACATTCTCAGTGTTTCACTCATATGTGGTACGTATTCGGCAAATACCCACTAAAATTATAACTAACCCTACTTTTTATGAGGTTTTTAATTGTTAAGAACCAAATAACTAAGTGTTCATCTACTGATCCTGACACTGTTTGAAATAAAAGGTTATCACCCTCACTTTTAAGATGTCACGTTACACGTAACACCATATATTACTATCCCAATGTGGGCGCTCGCTCATTAAGATCATACGGTAATCCGCCCAGCGTGGGGAAGGACGGATATCCACCCGCTCCGAAGGCATGAATGATAAACTTTCATATTATTGGGAGTTATTTAATTTTACAATTATGACATCCGCCTTGTTAGGTTGTCAAAATATGAGAGAGTCTGACGAAAATCACTATTTTGAAGTTGCACTATATTATCTTGTACGTACGATATAAAATTTCGTTTGTCGTCTTGGATGTTCCTATCTAAATGAATAGCAAGAAACGTGTCTTTTTGAGGTCTGCAATAAAGAACATTGACATTGTAATTTATTGATCAGCGAAAAAGAAAGGAAAATAATTCATGTAAGAAAATCACTGCCAATGATCTATGCTGGATTTCTTTCTAAAAGTCACATTATCGAGTTGTCGAGGCAATTTTATACAATGGGTCTCATCTATAAGTACTTTCAGTCAATTTGTTATTCAAGAAGACAATAAATAAAAATGAGATCTGTTACCGTATTAATATGCAAATAAACCAAGCTATGAAAATAAAAATATGGCAAAACATCCTGTGGCAAAACATCAGTTATTGTACAATAAATGAAATATATAATTTTTTCACCTCTATGCGAAAAAAACCGATGTGTGGGCTATTTGAAGTATCTAAGCGGGGAAATCACAGCCCCGCAATTTATTTTGACAGCATTTAGCATGGTGTATTGTGTCAATTTGTTATGTATGTACCTCATAGAATAGTCAACGGATCAATTCTACGCACCAGCTGTATATGTCATTAACATATATCCACGTTGCACAGATTTCCACTGTCAACGTCTGCATAGTATATTTAGGCCCACAGGGGCACGTATTATCGCTTCGAATGCCGTTTTCTTAGGAAAATATCGTACGAATTCTGCTGCTACAAATGTATCAATCTCTGTACTATACTAGTAGAAATATTAACTCTTTTCTCCTTACAAGTAGGAATATATAGTCAAAAGGTTGTTATATTTAGTCTGTAGACCTGGAAAACAACAATCTATGAAATATTACACGCCCCCATGTTTAGGCCCTCCATGTAAAATGTAAGAATCCATTCAAAGAAAAGTAAAGATGCGACTGATTTTACCCGTGAAAGGTTCGGGACGGCGCAGTCATTTAATTTTGTTAGTGAAACTTTAAGATGTCAAGATGAAGTTTATGGTGGTCATTTTTTATTTCATTTTGTTTACATTTCGGTTTCTTTCTTCATGGTTTAAAAGCGTTATTGGCCATACACTCTCACGGACACGTTGTCATTATGATGGTTTAGGGGAAAACATTCGTTAAATTATAAATAGTAGAAATTGCGAAAACTAACTCCTAGTTTATTTCATATTTCGAAAAGGTATCCTAAATTGATACTCAGGCCAGACAGTGTGAATTTGTTTTATTTTGTCACTTTTACTTCTGTTGGGGTGTCAAGAGCTAATATTTTTTTTAATCAGATGCAGTCATTGACACGAAAGTTCAAATCACGATTTAGCATCATGGTTCCTAGAAAGGTGACCCGACGAAATATGGGTCTATTTAATACAGAGCTGTATGCACCATTGTTATATGAAATAAATTCATTAGTTGACTAGTCAGTTTTTTCAGTCACTTTCCATGTTTCAAATAAGGGGCTTACATTTGCTTCGCAGTTATTTCAACAAAAAATCACATTTGTTCGTTATCCTTAGATTTTATGTTATATGTATTAAACAACAGCATATATTGAGTGATATAGTCTATTGATACTAACAAACATTTCTACTTACTGTTGTTGCTTGAAGACCCATATCGTTCATAATATCCTCCAAATCCATCTGCCATATTTGAGCATCGTCCTCTAACTGCTGGTCAAATGACAGCGTGTCGAGATCTACTGATCGAATCAAGTCCGGGTTCCTATGAACTTTCACAATAAAAACGCAGAGGAATCCAGTCATTGCTACCATCAGATAGAATTTCAACAATCTCGTCGTGTCATTGTGGACATTCAGGCAGAACAGTTTAAGCCTTACTATACTCTTCATGGTTTTTTTAGTTGGGCTGACAGAACCAGACTGTTGATGTCGACGGGGGAAAGGGTCAAACAGAACAGTCGTCCGATGACAAGCGTATAGAACGCTAGTACCGCTACCTATACACTGTACTGTACAATAGCAAAATCGGAAATAGATGTCGCATGCAAATGAGCAATCTGTGCACGCTCGTATTATCCCCCACAACGTCACAGATTGTGGCAACATTTACATCACGGCATTACCACGCCTATACATAGTGGTACAGACTGTTCCACTCTGTCAATATTTCTGAAACTGTCGACCATGCAGTTGTCTATCTGTCTGTCTTGTCTACTATATGTCTATCTGCGTGCGTACGTATGTATGTACATATGTACGTACGTATGTATGTATGTATGTATGTATGTATGTATGTATAAGCATATAGTAAATATAGACTACACGTATTGTGTATGGGGCATAATGTCAGAAAAGGATGGACATACATTTCTTCATGAGCAAAGAAATACAACAATTATATTTTGTATTATATTTAAAAGACAACATTCTATGATACATCATTAATCATCACATCAAATGTAATCATCAAACTCCAATACTTTGTCTACAGTACAAAGATTTAATTTCAGTCTTTTCATACATCTTTCCCCTAATGCCACCCCATAACTACGTTATGACAAGCACCTAATTTATTGAGAATGTTGTTGTAGCACATACATACATACATACATACATACATACATACATACCCGGTACATACATACATACATACATACATACATACATACATACATACATACATACATACATACATACCCGGTACACACACACACACACACCCACACACACCCACACACACACACACACACACACACACACACACACGCGCGCGCGCGCGCGCACACACACACACACACACACACGCACATACATACATACATACATACATACATACATACATACATACATACATACATACATACATACATACATACATACATACATACATACATACATGTTGATGAACCCAAAAACTCTTTCAAAAAGTTACTTTTACATAATACATAATACATAATGTACAATGTTAATAAAATCGGGATATGGTGTGTTGGTTGTCGATAATTAATCGTCGGGATACTCAATTATTCAATGCTGAGTCCAGTTCAAATTGCCTGACATCAATTGAAATTTTCATCTTCAATAAACGACGTCCGCAAACAGTAATAGTTGCAATGAGGCAGACGATGGCATACTTATATAGCAGATCGACGACGGTAGCACAACATACATCCTGTCATCCAGTCTTCCAACATCAGTCAGGAAAAAGGTTTCAGCCAGTTAGTGGACAGTTTAAGGGGCGAAAAGCTCAATGTAGGATAACAAAAAGTAAATTCTGTTACTTTGGGGGTGGGTATTGAGCTATTTTAGTTCTCATCCTGTAAAATCGGTTTTACTTTTAATGGATGTTTTGTATCCCTAAATACAAATATTTCCTTTAGAATGTCAAATTGAGATATGGAAGAATGTTTTATATTGTAAATACATGGCACTAAAACAAAGTATAGTGTCAACAAACGAACCATTTTTTACTCTCTACATACTGGCTTGATATTCATAGCACTACATAATACTTACTGATTTGATTGCCCGGTTTGAAGCTATTTTCAAGTTTGGCCAATTTCGTTAGAAGGGGGGGGGGGGGGGGTCTGAGGCCTAAGAATAAATAGTTTAGTTTTTTTCCTACATTGAACTATTGTTTTCGCCCCTTACAGCATTTATTTGTCTGAAATCTTTGGAAAGACAAAAATGTTGAAGTGAGCATGCTGATCACTGTTCTGCTGCACAGCCCGGACCCGTTACAGTAAGCCTGCTCACATTTCGATGTACACGCACATTGTATAGATTATTGAAAACTATATAAGTAATTCATATGTTTATGGTGTTTTATTTTACTCACACATGTTTAGTTTATTGGTTTATTTTTATATATTTATTTTTGTTAGTTTATTTTGTGTTATTTACTTTATTTAGTTTATTTACTCACACATGTTTAGTTTATTGGTTTATTTTTATATATTTATTTTTGTTAGTTTATTTTGTGTGTCTCCTTTTCTTTGCTCTTTTCTTTGTAACACGATTTGGAATTTTTGTTGATGTCATCTCACACATGACATACGCGTTGTACCTTACAGACTTGAATGTAGGCTGTAAGATACGTCGTGCTGTTCCGCCCTCACCGGCCTCCTCTGACCCGGAGGGGAAGGGTTGACCGATGTGCGAGGACGTCTCGTCACGGCGTACCTTACAGACTAATTATAGAATGTGAAATGTAACAATATTTTGTAAGATTTTCATCGAGTCACGCGATATTCTGGTTCGTATTACTACCAAACCTACGGCGGCCCACAGGTGACTGACGAAAACTAAATTTGTGCTATAAATAATTTATTTTTGAAGGCAAAATATTTAATAAAAGGATGTCACTTTTATTTCATATGACAAAACATTAATTTCTTGGGTCAATATAGAAATATCAAAGCAAAAACCTACAATTTCTGTGACAAATAAATTCTTCTAACAGAGCAGAAAATTAATTTGCGAAACGACGATTTTTATTCGTTTGGCCCAAATACACTGGAAACAATTGATGTACAAAAGTATATAAAATGATACATTTGTTATTACTGTGAGCAAAAGTTAACACCGCTGTCGCATGAAACAAGAAAGATTTTTTTAAAAATCTTTTATTTTGCGTTCACAGTGAGATGAAATGTAACATTTCATGTGGGCCTGCATTATCAGTGCCTACATTTTGTTTGTTGTAACGTTGTGTGAGATATGAAAAGCATGCATCGTGCCGCCTAATAGAAACCCTATAGTCACTCTGATTTGGTAGTAACTGTATTCAGATGGAAATAGCCATGACAATTAGTAATATATTTCAAAATTTACCTCACTGTCTACTTAATCATCTTCAGTCTTTCTCCTTTGATGTCTGACTTCTTGAAGCAGTTTATGAATTATGTCTTTTTTTTCAATGATTTGACACCAAGTTAGGATATTCGATTTTCTGATTATTCAAATCAACCACACCACGTTCCTGATATATCCATACAAAAATAATATTATAGGAAACTTAAAAAAAAATCGTTTTAGTCTTCCCCCTCTCCCTCCCTCCCCCCTCTCTCTCTCTCTCTCTCTCTCTCTCTCTCTCTCTCTCTCTCTCTCTCTCTCTCTCTCTCTCTCTCTCTCTCTCTCTCTCTCTCTCTCTCTCTCTCTCTCTCTCTCTCTCTCTCTCTCTCTCTCTCTCTCTCCTCCCTGCCAATCTTCTTGCGATTACTATAAAGGCACGCCAAGAAATAACATGAATAACCGAAGTTCTGCCATGATTGTAGTCGAATGTCTCTAGTTCTGTAACAGAAATAAAATATCAATCTACCCTTTGTAAACTCATACAATTTTGATAATACAACAGGTGGCTTAAACGACAAATTATCCCACCCTCGAACCTAGAGGACAAACTGATAATTTCGATTATCATGAAGATAACACAGTTGTTTAAAGACGCCCATTCTTAATTCTATATTTCTCATCGTAACAATAAAAGACTATGGATCCGTCGGTACGTTAAAAATGTGAGGGTATTTTTTTTACTTAAAAATTACAATTAATGTCAGAAACTTAAAAAAAAACCATTGATTAAATTTCCCAAATTTCAGCAATAAAATGATAAATGTTCACTCAGATGCACGCTCATGGGGTCGTCATCAGACAGTTAGTAATTTTTTTCCTAATCCTACCGTAGAGGACGTCGATTATTTTTTTTTCAATTTCGCAATATTGAAGAAATATTATAAGCCTTAAAGTCACAAGAAACATAGAATCAAGTACGGCCGCCCTAATGTGAGCATTTAATTTATCACTTATTCACACAGGTGGTCAATATAAAATGATAACATCTTGAAATAATAAATGATCTATTTAAGTCTATAGACGTTCTATATCTAAATAATCATACTGATGACCCAATTGATGTATGGTGTTTGAGACCACCCTGTTGTAAAATCATTGCAATTTTCCAATAAGATTCAATTTATAACAAATTAGTTTCCAAATACAGTATTATAGCCATAAACTCGTGTGTGTGTGTGTGTGGGGGGGGGGGGGGTGGGTGTGTATATGTGTGTGTGTGTACATGTGGGTGTGGGTGTGTGACACTGTGTGTTTATGCGTGTACGCACTGAAAGATGCCACTTGAATAGCAATGAAATTTTAATAATAAAAATAACTACAAAGAGACCAACAGTTGAAGTACTATTTCAAACACTTTATTCCTCTAAGAATTCAGAATTCTACAATTACATTCTACATTTTAACAAATAACCCAAACAATTCTATGGATTCGCCTCCATCTGTTGGTTTACCCAATCTACAAAGTTACTGACTTTGGTGTAGACGCCGGGTTTCATGGGTAGGGCGCAACCTTCACCCCAGCTGGTAAGGCCAGCCAGCAGATAACGCTCACCATCGTGATACACCACTGGACCGCCACTGTCGCCCTGTACAAAATACAAGACAATATGAGAATCAATTTGAAGTTCCGTAGCTAAACAATGTACATAGACGACACGGGTTTAAGCGAGACAGTCGTCCAATTCACGTACGCACGTCGGGGTTCCACGCCACGAAAACCTAGGCACTGACTAATAGGGACGCTCTAGCAAAATTTTATTTCTGAGCAGAAGTGTACCATGATGTACAAAAACACCATATAAAATAAGCCAAATTCAATGTTGTAGTCGACACTTTGGATATGTAAGAGAACTTGCACAACTCGGATAAAATGAACATTCTTACACCTAATTTGCATATCACTCGTGGAATCATTGTATGCTTAATATTTCTTCGTCCATACATCCCTAGATGCATTCATATTAAATTTCAGCCCAATCTGCTCAGTAGTTTTGCAATTACAGATTTTTAACCAAAAAGACACATTTTTAGCCCTAATTTGCATGTTACTGATGGAATCATCGTGTCATGAACAAATCTTACTTTACATCCCCTTACAAAATGTAAGAATGTTCCCACCAAATTTCGCACTAATCTGCCCAGTAGTTTCTGAGTTTAAGTTTTTTTGATTTGAACAATTTCCCAACAAGACACCCAAGGTACTGGACCCACCAAATATCATGGCAATCGGTTCAGCGGTTTTTGACTTTAAGTTGTTTACAGACAGACAGACAGACAGACAGACAGACAGACAGACAGACAGACAGACAGACAGACGCCGGTCGATCCCTAAAGCACTACTGAACCTCAGTTCAGTTGTGCCCAAAATGAAAACCGAATCACTCAGCGAACGGATACTATACCAATCGTTTTAAATTATTGCCACAAGTCAAAACAAATATTGAGTTTATTCAACTACGGGCTCTTAGTAGAACGAAAAATACTGAATATCGAGTGTAAAAGTGATGACTACTTCACTCTTGGTAATTCAACTTGTGTACTGTGATGGCGAGCTATCAGTATGCGATTATAGTAGTATTGCGCCGGATCGGAGTGCGGCAACGACTTAAGTTTAGATAAAACGTAGGGAAAAAAGGCGCGAACGACTGTCGACAGTCTACCTGTCACGTTGAGTGCCTTGATCTCATTCAAAATATATTTGTTGGTTATATACATCACTTTATAGTCCTTTTTTCACATCAATGCCCAACAATCGCCATGATTGTAAACTGTATGTATTGTTATTTATACGGCTTCTATCTAGTCAAGACATTCACTACAACTTGGAAGAAAGTAGTTTCCGAAACAATCGATCGATCGGTACATGGGTCGTCTATACATTGAAGAATTGCAAACAGAACCAACCTGACAGGTGTCAATACCGCCCTCTAGATAGCCGGCACAGAACATGTTCTCTGTGATCTCACCGTCATATGCTTCGGGTTGATTGCATCTGTCATTATCAATAAATTGGGTTTTCGCTTGCTGCAATGCTCTATTGTCACCGGTACCTGTATGTGTAACAATCGGAGAAAAGTATTGACAAATAATAGTGAACTGAAATGAAAAAGCAATACCTTCTCCTTGGACAGTTTAAATAGGCTTACTCTTTCTGAATCAATGGGTGGTCGTAAGTACCTAGCGCAGCGTTTATCTTGCCATAATGTATGGGGTGACGTTTGGCCACTTGTGGGGTTACGTGGTTTGTACATAATAACAAAGTTTAGTATAAGACTTGTGTATACAATCATGTATAGGTTATGGAGGCCGGAAACAGTTATTCATGTGTTTATGGGTAGTTACACTTATTTACACATATTCTGAATAGATTTGTATATGTTTTAATCGTGTTTGTTTGTTTGTTTGTTTGTTTGTTTGTTTGTTTGTTTGTTTGTTTATATGTTTTGTTTCTAACACGTTTCCCGGGTTTCAATTTGCTTAGAAAACTCACCCATGGTATCTCCCCATCCGGTTATCCAAGCCTCTTCCCCTTCAAGATATTCCTGTCCCTGTGCTGGTAAACACAATTCACTGATCTCTGCACTCATTTCTATCTCACCCCTCACTTTAACCAGAGCGATGTCGGAGTCGAGTGTTACGGGGCTGTAACTTTCATGTACAATCAATTGATCTACTGCATATGATCTTTGAGAGGGTTCCACGACTGTCAGGTTGTGTTCACCAGCGTTGACATTGTAGATGAGCGTGTTCTCCAACTGAGAAGCCCTATAAAAATAGAAGACCAGATTTAAACTGAATGCCTCCCGTAAGGGAATCACTAATTATGCAAATTACTCATTAAAGGTAAAAGTTGTATCAACAAAGTTCATAGGACAAGTGCGTATTATTATGGTTGATATATGTACCATATTATAATATTATATGAAATTTGAAGCTTGAATTTTTAAGATACAGCCTAGTTACCTACAATCATTTATTTTGCAAATTTTTCATTAAAACTGTCGGCTATATCAACAATTTTTATAGAACGTACCTGATTTGTTATGGTTAACAGTATGTACTAAATGATATTGAAATTCAAGTATGCATTCTTAAGATACATCCTAATTACTGAAAATAATTAATTATGCAAATTAGTTATTAACACTGTAAGGTACATCAACAAACTTTACAGGGCGTATGGACTTTGTTATGTTTAATATATGTAGTAAATTATATTGAAATTCTTGTATGCAGTCTTAAGATATAGCCTATTTACAGAAACTCATTAAATATGCAAATTAGTCATTAACACTGTAAGGTACATCAACAAGCTCTATATGATATATGCGATTTGTTATGGTTAACGTATGGATGGAATTTTGAAATTGAAGTATGCAGTCTTAAGATATACTAGTAGCCCAATTACCGAAAATAATTATTTATGCAAATTATTCATTAACGCTGTAAGGTACATCAACACTTTTTATAGGACAAATGCCCTTTGTTATGTTTAACGAATATACTAAATTATATTGATATTAAAGTATACAGTCTTGAGATATTGCTTAATTAGTTGATTTCATTGATATGCAAATTTCTTTAATTGACATAAACAGATCTCGCTCAAAAACTAATCAGGTCTAGCCATTACCCCAGAATTGTGTGTACTAAATTTCAGTATAATTGAGCCAGTCGTTTTAAAGAAAATGATGACACAGACAGACAGACAGACAGACAGACACAGACAGACACACACACTCACACACACACAGATAGACGGACATATGACAGACAGACAGACAGACAGACATCCCCTTTTAATACCTCCCGTACCCTTACGGGAGGTAAAAATACCTGTATTTTGTATATAAGTATATATAAGTATATATATATATATAAGTATATATATATATATATATATATATATATATTCAACTTTGAGAAGTACATTCTTTCATAGTTTGCATGTATTTACATTTGCTACTGTTCCAAAAAGTTGACAGCGAGCTGTCAATACACATTTAACATAATTACATTCATAAGAAGGTTTCCTCCGAATATGACACATTCAACTTTACTTCTAGGACACATTTTCGAGGACCCAGTGTTACAATGTCTTGATTCAAGATGATTCTATATCCACATAACCAACTGCACCGCTACCACCCACTTGTGCAGTTTAACGCATGCAAAAAAACCAACATGTCTGTGTCTACAGTATCTTTAGTTTGCGATAGCTTGCTTGCCATAGTAATAATACTTTACATTGCCATTTATAAAATACTTACAAGCCAACGCAGTGAGCTGCAGTGATGACCCATTTTGAGTTCAAAATTGATCCACCGCATGAATGACTTTTACTGCTTTGTAAACTGATCTATAAAGAACAAGAAGACTTAGTAAAACACTTTAAAATTATCATGTTCACGCGGATCATTCATTCTCCTTCAACTGGCCAAAGTTGTTTAGAGAGATAAAATCACATGTCAAAATGCGGAAAAAGCGCGAATGCGTGGTCTGCAAAATACACATTATACAACAGTATTTACATATAGTGTACTACTCAAAATGGTGTTCGTTGAAAATGCATGATATGGTGTCCTGTCCTTCTTTATGCGACTCTGGTAATCTAGGCTTCGGTTTACTAAGATAGACACAAACTAAAACTATTGTTTTTCAATGTGAAGGTTACACAACAAGTGGACAATATATCGCTGTTCCTCTGTTGTGCGAATTTAATCACCCTGCGATCCAGATCAGAAGCATTGGAAGTCCCAAAAAGTACAATGCAAGTTCATGGAACTCTGTCAATAAAATACTGACTGTTTCATCCTATGAACTGGTACATATGCATTTTGTATACGTATGTCTTTACCACTTGAAACTAGCTTTCAGAGACGCATCCCTATAATGAGACTGTAATGGAACTAAAGACCATTCAATATCTTATCAATGCTGATGAGTTTTAGTTTGTGTCCCGGTGGTGGCAGTCCCATACAAAGTGGGTACGCGTCGGCCATCTATGACCGTGGAATTGTAAAAGGGGTACTTGTTATGGTAAACAATAGTGTTCACACATTAGGGCATACAGGGTATGGATTAGGTGTCCTTGAAGGTAAAATCTCGGAAATAAGGGGGGGGGGTTGCAGTGATTTTCTCCCAGATTCACTAAAAGAGGGGTTTTTTTTCATTGAAATATTCCGGCCCATCCATCCAGAGACTGCCACCATCGTGGTTTGTATCTATATCTTAGTCAACCGAAGCCTCGATTGCCAGAGTAATATAACACAGTGATTGGGCTCAAACATGTACATGATAAGAAACAGATATGGTATGTTCAATACACATATAATAGATCACGATTGCATAGTTCTTACCTGCCAAGGCCAACTGTGTGGTACACTTTCGGTTCCGTTTACTATATCGATTGTAACCTTACTATTTGGTGAGATTGCTGGCATGCCGCAATTTCCCCGATTGCCTGTAGGACACAATATTTCAGTCTGGTTTTTACAAAAAAATTAAATAAACATTTAAACTTTTAGTAGAATCTTTCAAACACAACAAACTGTGTACCAAATACTTTGCACAGTTCAATCTTGTTAACTCTCAGGCTCCCTGGCATAAAGGTTACATTATTTGCCATGGGGAAATGTTCATTAACTGTATTATGTATATATAAAAACACGTGTCAGAAACATAGCGACACAAATCTTTGCGCGCGCACACACACACACACACACACACACACACACGTCACTGTTTCTTGTCCACTCACCTGGACATCCCAGTTCATCCTTTCTATCTTCACAGTGATCTGTTCCATCACATCTTTCAATTTGCGTTGCACAATATCCGTCGACGTCATTCCCACATAGATAGGTTGGTGCTAGACAGGTTACTAAATACCAACATGAAAATAAGTAAAGGGACCGGTTAGTTTCTATGACCTGGGGTTATTGATTGATGGGGGGGGGGGGGGGGGTCCACCCTGATTTTTAAATTTGCAGTAGGGGTCATCCTTTTTCAAAATTTTGAATGGAGGGGGTATTGTATTTTGGAATGTGATTACCCCATTTCTTACCCAAGTTCTTTAACATTATTTCACCTAGAGTGACGTTGAAACATATCTACATATATATGTATTACCTACTACAAAACTAGTTACTGTACATGTCATGTCATGTCATGTAAGTACCCGGCTGTTTCACAATCAGTGCGTCGCTTATTAGTTATGTTGCATTTGGGAGCAGAAGTTGAAAGTTCTGCAACGGTAATCTTCATAAATAGTTGATAATATGTATCATGTACTTTGTATTTCGGACACTGCATCTTACCAGCACTTACAAATCACCACTCCTCATTTAAGGACAAATACTAGATACCAGTCTCTATTATACACAGTAGGTAAGAGCACCTAAAATTCTCTAACATACAAAAGCGACATTATATATGTATTATAGTAATGCTACTATACCAATGTTAACATACATACATACATACATACATACATACATACATACATACATACATACATACATACATACACACTCACACAGGCAGACAGACAGACAGACAGACAGACAGACAGACAGACAGACAGACAGACAGACAGACATGCATGCATGCATGCATGCATGCATGCATACGCACGCACGCACGCACGTACGAATGCATCTAGATGAGGACCAGTGAAAGCCATCCTATACCACGTCTCAGACAAATACATACGTAAATTGTTGTTGACTGATTGACTGACTGACTGACTGACTGACTGACTGACTTTAAATGTCTTTATATATGTCATAGAAAGCAACCAATTTGTTTTCTTTTCGGTGATAAATGAATGTCTCCCTTACTTGGATCGTCACGTGATATATATTTGGCAGAAAATCCCGTCCATTGGACTGATATGTCAGTTGTAAAGGTGACGTACATCGAAGGACCGGTTGAAAATACGGGATTCGGAAGATTGTGACCACATAATATAGCTAAACGGGGAGAGGCACTGTCAGCGCCGTCGTAGACTTCTACTGCGTCAAATGCACAGTTGAAGATGCCTTCAACATCAAAAGCGTCAAAAGAAAGCTCTATCACCTGCAACACAATGTAACATTACATTACATTACATTACATTACATTACATAAAATAGCATAGCATAACTTAACCATACATGACAAAACAACGTAAAAGAATATAACAACATAACAGAGATAACATAACAAATCAGAAAATAAGATACCGTAATATTAAATAGCAAAACATAACATTCTACTATAAAAGTCGATAGGGTGCATACCTCCGCAGGGATCGTGGTTTAATTAAATCAAACGTGTTAATCAAAAGAACAATTGTTTAATATATAAGAACTAATTACAATAGACGTAAATACTCACTGCAGTGCTGATATCACATTTTAATTGAAAGAACACTTTTTAATTGAAACAAAGAAATACATGTAATTTGTATTTTCCGGCCCAGGCTGCTTTGTACAATATGATCTTCCGGATTCCGTCATACTAAAAAGTGGCCCTCTTTTCTCAAAAACATGACCCTACCACCTGTTCAAAAACATGGGTTAATGCAGTCAGAAATGGAAACTCAAAAACCAGACCATATAGTTATAATATTTAATGGTATAGTATACCTTGTCAGTTCCTGGAATGTCGATGTTCCAATGACAGAAGGCATTTTGGTCATATGGAGTAGTACCATCATAATTCATTGACGTAAAAGATCCTGTTTCTTCTCCCAAGTATCGCTCATTACCACATCCAGAGTCTAACATATATAAACATAAGGGCACATCTACTTACGAAAGCACTAAGCCTAAGTTATATTTGGAAAAGAACTTACAACAAATTGTACATAAATGTAAAAAAAAAAGTAGTGTTTTTACCTTGTTTGCCATATGGAAATTACACAGTCAATGGGAAAAAATTACATCAATGAATGTAAATTTACTCGATGAATTTTTTCCTGCGTATTGTGTGGAAAGGGTGTAGGAAGAAGAATATTATCTGTGAGACATCCTCGAGTTGTAAATACAGTCTTCGTACACATTTCAGGTACAGGAAAAATATGTCCCCTACTATTTTCACTGATTTCAACTAGAGATTTGCATGACTCCCGTTTATGGCAATTACATTTAAGAATTTAATGTAAGTAACTTTTTTACATATCAACCGATGGATACAAAATATTTGCTCTTTTAAGATCGTAATGTGCAATGTGTAGGCTTACGAGAATGTCAGAATGTCAAGTGATGAGTTTTGTAGCAACTGTAAATAAACTCCCCTCGCGCGCTCTCTCTCTCTCTCTCTCTCTCTCTCTCTCTCTCTCTCTCTCGCTCGCTCTCCGCTCTCTCTCGCTCGCTCGCTCTCTCTCTCTCTCTCTCTCTCTCTCTCTCTCTCTCTCTCTCTCTCTCTCTCTCTCTCTCTCTCTCTCTCTCTCTCTCTCTCTTATACACACACACTGTTTCATACGACTTCGAAATGTGTGAAATCAGTACTACCTTCTTGCGATGTAATAAAAGGCACGCCAAGAAATAACAAAAATATGCAAAGCCCTGTCATGATTGCGGTGGTCTTTCCAGTTCTGGCACAGTAATGAAGTGACACCCCTTGCTTAATGTAAGTACAATTTAAATAAAAGAACAGATGATTATACGATAAATTCTCCCACCCCCTGAATGTTGATGGTTAACAGATGTATATATTTTACTTTATCATCATGATGATAACACACTTATTACGGGTATAATTTATGTATTAATTATCAGTTATTTCCATACCCATATGGAAATTGATAAGGTACGCAAAGATAAGGGAGTGTACACTTTTAACTTCAGAGGGGGGGGGGGGTTCAGAGGGGTCCATCAAAATGTTCCCAGTGAAGGGGCTAACCAAAACATTCATTTTTCTTTTCGGGTATTAAAATGTCAGTTCGTTCAAGACTCAATATTCTTACTAGGAATGAAGGGAGTCACAAATCTGTCACTCCTCAACAAAACCTGGCCACCAGTACATTGTAGCTAAATATTCGCCGCGGCTGTCATCATGCGATTTATTTTCACTATACTGTCACTGTCATTGTCATTGTCATTGTCATCGTCACCATCAAATACTCCAATGACATTACTGTCTGTGTCACTGCCATTAGTGTCACTGACATTATCTGTGTCATCACCGTTTATCAACAAATAGTTGTTTTGGAGTCATTTCTCTTGAAACAAATACTGGAGTTGTTTGAATTTGAGCAGCAATGCGGTATGAATTTTTTTCATTTTTTTTAGTTGTTTCTTTGTTTTGGTAAGTTGTTTCCATCAAGATGTTTGTCAAGCAAGCTGATGTCTTGAATTAATCCAGAGATTTAATCTGTGTTCAGTCTGCTTGGGATAATACTTAGAGTTAGAGTTTATTAGAACCTTGGCTAGTGACAATACATTGACTATAACTCATGTAGCCATTGTGGTATCACCACAGGGATTAGGGTTGATCAGTTTGGTGTTGTCAGATTTGGAAACACTGTGTCCATTTGCTCGATTTCATTTCATGTGGATGGGGCAATGAAAAGAAAACAAGAAATCTTAGGGGCTTAATAATCTATACATTTTTATCTAGCAGGGGAGACACCGAAAAAACCCCACCCCTTTGATGAAATATCCCCACCTCCACCCGTTCCCGGACGTTAAATTGAACACTCCCTAAGTTGAAATGATTAAAATAGGAATATTTACATAGATATCGGGGGGGTAACGTTGTCGATGTACAATCAAACCGATAACCCATTTGATATGGTGCAATGTAAATGTGACGAGAACATTCCGTGTATATCGTCAGAAATTCAATAACATTCACTACTAGATATAATATTGCTTTTTCGATTGGTACAATATTTTGGACATAAACTGGTGCGTCTGTGTGTATATCATGTGTGTATGTGTGTGTGTGTGTGTGTGTGTGTGTGCGTATGTGTATGTGTGTGTATGTATGTATGTATGTATGTATGTATGTATGTATGTATGTATGTATGTATGTATTTCCCATAGTTATCACAACATTCAGCATTAGATTCTAAAATGGCTTAATTGATATCATTTGACCTTTATTTTAAAAAATGTACAATGAATCTCTTGATTTTTAACTGAAAAAAGGAGTTAAAGTTCCGTGACCAAAGTAACAGTTAACGTTTAACCAGTTCCTGTGGTGCATACGGTGATAAGTCTGGATGCCAACGTGGTTTCTAATTAACTAAAGCACGCCTGGTCAAAGTCCCTCACTTTAATCACCACAAAAAGTTGTTTATCCAATCAGTGAACCCCAACTGTTATAGTGACGTAAACAGTGTATAAGTAGCATCCTGAGCTGACAAATATTATATACCATATTTGGACATTAAATAACTGGCTTTATGAGCGACTGTGTTATTGGTTAGAATTTTGTGACTGATTAACAAAGACATGATGTTAATGACTGTGTGGGTTGCTGTGGATGAATTTTAAATTGCATCCCAGGCATCTCAGGACTTCTAGAGTAACGACTTTGACTAGACTGTGAGTGGAGGTGTAAATAATAACGATACCATATAGGAACTAAACTATTATGACCTCGGCTTTAAACTGCACGTACATGTGAGATTAGCACCTTCATTTATAATAATCAAGCTTACACTGGTGCTGTGACCGTCCTTCTAACACATGCGATGTTTCACAGGCTATGCCAGGAAGGTAATGTTTGTTCATTCATATTTCAGTCCGGTGGTACTGATAAAGAGCGGTAATGATACTCTCATGCCAACCTTATCTTTTTTTTAAAACAGAGATGATAAAAAAAAAAGATATGGAAATAATTTCCAGTTTTTAGCATTTTGACTGATGAAGATATTGAGGGAATTTGTCATTTGACTGCTCAAAGAAACAAAAGCATTCTGAAGTCGGTTCTCTCGCCTGTCCCATGGACAGACAAATTCCTTGCCATCCAGATCTAAGATTACATGAACATCGTATTTGTGGTACATGTTCTATAAGTTAAAATAAGAAAGAATTCCATCCTGTGTCTAATCAAGTTGCTGAAGGTCAAACAAGCTACTCAAGGTTGCATCTTGTGCCATATGTAGAGGATCCACAGCTGTCATTAGTTATCAGTCATTTATGTGTCTAGATTACTAATATAAACAGACAGGCTACCCATCCCTGACTTAAATCTCACGGTAAGTCGGATTGCAGTCAGTTTAATCTGACGCAATCTCGTACGCTAGAGCACATTTTTCCTCTGATAGTGTACACCTTGACAGTGCCGTAAGGAGTCTGTAGTTTTACGACGATGGGTCTGATTTTGAACATATTGGTGCGACTTGTACCATATCTTGAATATCAGGGTCCTTTGTCGTAAAAGACCTTGCAGATGTAAAGGGGCTTTCGTATGTGTAGCATGCCATTCCCTCACATTATTATCCAGAAACTATTGACCAATCAGAAATATACTGTTGAAACTATTTGCTTGGGACCTAAAAGGCGCGCATGTGTGAATCGGACGAGTGCCGCACTCAAAATCCATTAATATCATAGGCCAATGTCATAGTCTATTGAGTAAGATTATCAAAGATGTTCAAGTGACAAGGAAGGGATAAAATAATGACCTGTATATGTTTGTAATTATTAAATATAAAAGCGTCCTTTATTTACAAAAGTATATAGATGAGATTAAAATAATATTAAATGTTCGTTGGTAGTTGATATAATATAAACTCTTTGAAAAGGTTACCAATGACACCCATAATTAATGACCCAACTACGTCTTCTTACATTCATTTTTACCTCTTGTATGGGGAGGTTATGTTATGCTTTTGTCTGTCTGTGTGTCCGTGTGTATGTATGTATGTATGTATGTATGTATGTATGTGTGTGTATGTATGTATGTATGTATGTATGTATGTATGTATGTATGTATGTATGTATGTATGTATGTATGTGTGAGTGTGTCTATCTGTATGTCTGTCTGTCTGTCTGTGGACACGATATTTCAAAATCCAATGGATATATTCTAATAACAAAGCACTTATCCAATAAAGCCTGTTAGCATATAGGTTTTTTAGTTTTAATGAGTAATTTGCATAATTAATTATTTTTGGTAAGTAGGCTTTATATTAAGAATGCAAACTTCAAAACATTTGGTACATGTCAACCATAACAATGCACATCTGTCCTATGAAGTTTGTTGATATAGTTTTTACTTTTAATGAGTAATTTGAATAAACAATGATCTTCAGTAATTAAGCTATACCTTAAGAATGAGAACTTGGTGCATCTATCAACCATATCAAATCATATGTGTTCGATGTAGATGTTTATGTAGTTTTTAATTGTGATGTGTAATTTGCATAAATAATCATTTTAATAATTAGGCAATATCTTGAATGCATATACAAGCTTTAAATTTCAGGTAATTCAATAGTTATATTGACGGTAAAGACATGTATGTGTCATTTAAAGCTAAATAGTTAATTTGCATAATAAATATTTTTTTTGATAATTAGACAATATGTTAACTATATAAGCTTCAAATTGCATCCAGTTTCATATAATTAATTTTCCAGTTAAGGCTATATCGTATAATAGCTATAATTCAAAATTTTGCATTCCAACAATGTGTGTTGGCCCAAATTGTTTTGCTCTTACAAGAGGCATTCAGTTTAAATCTGGTAATTCATAAAAACGTGACCCTATATCTAAACAGTAGTAATACTATCATCTATTTCTGTGACAGAAGTTGCTTATAAATTGTGCTCATTATAAAAACCGTTCACACAAGCTAAATTGTAATAAGCTGAAACAATTCATTCAATTCATGTTTTTAACCATATTATTTCATGCAAAAATAATAAACAGACACATACATACATACATACATACATACATACATACATACATACATACATACACTCACATACATACATACATACATACACATACACATACATACATACATACATACATACATGCATGCATGCATGCATGTATGCATACATACATACATACATACATACATACATACATACATACATACATACATACATACATACATGCATGCATGCATGCATGCATGCACACATACATACATACACATGTACATGCATACATACATACATACATACATACACCCACACACACACACACACACACACACACACACACACAGACATATATACGTACATATAATATTAGTCAATATAATTTGGGATATATATATAAGTTTACATATTTTAATTAGTCTACCATAATAATACAATACAATACAATACAATACAATACAATACAACACAACACAACACAACACAACACAACACAACACAACACAACACAACACATCACAACACAACACAACACAATATAATGTATGACTTAGAGAGAAACTGCAATGTCGGCTTTGAAACGTACAAAAACAACAAACATTTTATGTAAAAAATAAACAAGAACACAATACTTTGTTAAAATACTGAATAACTACAATAATACATACATGCAGACTTGGAGTAAATGAATAAACATTAAAAGTCAAAAAAAAGTAAATAATGTGACTGGAAGTACTAGCCTATGTGAAAAAAACTAGACACTTGGTCTGCCTACGTGTCCATTAAAATTTGTTACATGCTGAAAACCTTGCCTGTGAAAATTGAGTAAACTTGTAGTAATACAGTAACACTGAGTTATCATGTATTATTGATTTTATTACACCATCCACTCATTCGTCCAATCATTTAAATGTCCACTCATCATTCAGCACCACTTGTCATTGATAGAAAAGTTTTCCTTTTCATGGTGCATTTCAAAATTGTACTTGCAGACAACCATTGAATGCGGATATGTAATCTTTATATGTATAAAAAAAAATGTCATGTAAAAGGAATCCCTATCCCTGCAATCAACTGTAATGTCACAGAAGATATGTATCAATATTAATATTAATATTCTACTACAATAGTCAAATTAAGGTGTTGTATTAAAGTATTTTAGCTTGAGTACAAATTTTAAAATTTTACAATAATGTTAGTTTTTATGCACTGAATTTTTTTCTTAGGCCAAACAAAAAAAGTTGTTTGGTTCCGGTTACCTGACCCCCCACCTAGTTTTTCATGCTGACCCTAAACTTTTTTTACGCATTCAAATAAAGTGATAATGAAATCGTGAAAATCGTGAAGTCTCACAAGAAATAGTGAGTGCGGAAACTGACATGAACTTAAAAAGACAATATAAAACTATTCTTCCAATCTGTAATGGCTGTACATCTGATAGCAAGAAATAAACAACACAGAGACCACTTGGAAAACAATTGAAAACCTGAACGAGACACTCATATATGACAAAAAAATATAATAAAACAAAATAAAAAATCTACCTACCCCACCTATTTTAAAATTGAATGTAATCGAAACCACACAATTATTTTTTTTACGCCATACCAATGTCATTGTTCACTCTACAATATTCTTCCTCTAACATTACTAACTGGTCACAGTAAATTAGGAAAATTGTGAGTGATGAGGAAAAATTCACTGTTACTGCTGATGTACACAAAACAAAATGGCTTTAATGGTTACTACTTCATGTTTTCTAGTATAACAGCATTTATCACAAGTCAAGGTATATATTTTCTAGCTGAGGCAATGAAATATAGTCCTCTACAAGGGGACAATTGTTTCTGGTCAATGTGTGCATCACTTAAATACCTTCAAGTCAGTCTCTTTTTTTTTGCGTGTTTCTCCAGCCCATGCACTCTGCAGATCCATGGGGAAACACAAAAATAACCCTCCCTACTTCAGTGAAGACAACTGCAGAGCCAATCATGAACAAGCAAATTACATCTGCCTCCACTACACAATTGCTCTAAAGTACTTAATAAAAAGAAAAGTAACTGCCATAAATAGTAGATTGAGTAACAGGTTTGTTGAGAATAAAAAAAAAAAAAAATTGTATTGTCGCACCACTTTCGACAGAATGAACTGACCAGAAATAATTATTTTTTTTGGGAGGGAGAGGGCGGGGGACTTAAGCACTACCATTACAAGGCTATTGTGGTTGAAATTTATGATGATGGTGTAACAGCTATTGAAGATCAGATAAAATCATATTTATATCACAATCTTTACAAAAAGTTTATATTTTTAATAGTTAATTGATAATAAATCTAAAATGGTATAATCTGCGTTCTCATTTTGTCAAAAGGCCTAAAATTGACATGTTGTCTGGAAGATATGTATTGCTTACATTGTAAAATGAGTGAGTTGGGAGAAAATCAGTGGTCCTCATGGAGTAGACGTTGGAGAGATCTCACAGATAGGATCACTGGTTATGTCATCCCTGAAATTTCAGTTCATCTACCTTTCTGATGTTGGTGCATCAGAATATACATAATAAACTCTACCCAAGGCAGTTTCAGAAAAAAACATGCCCTCCCATATGTTCGGCTGTTATTGGATACCTTAACTTGAGGAGTGTGTCACATTGCTGTGCCTGACCATCTCCATTCTGTATTGGAATCCCATTTGTTTGATACCATTCAATCAGCTCACGAAGTGACTGCATTTTGGGCCCTTTCTTGAATAAGAACCAGCCTTCAATTTTCCTGTGTAAACGGAAATGCTTCTTCTGTCCCATGTACCTGTAATGTAATATGTGATACACATGTGAATGCTGGTTTAGTCAGTACAGTGATCAAAAAGATAAGAAATTGATATCTATTTTGGATTTTTTAATAAATAAATCATTATTGTACTTGAAAAATAATAGAGCAATTCTGTATTTGTATCTCATTACGACTGTGAAAAAGCTATTGAAATAAGCTTATGGAAATTACTAAACAGCCCTAATTGGGTTATGATAAATGTCTTCTCGTGCCCTCAAGACCTGCAGGCAATAAATATTGCTTGAATGTTACCACTTACGTGACACTGATGGCAAGCTTTCCATCTTCCAATGGTCTAATAATGTAACAGCCATCACACTTCAGATAATGCTTCATCACTCTGTGTATCTTAAAGAAATCAAAAGGTTTGACTTGTGAACAAATTTATGAATACTCAAGTCTGATCTGATTTGAAAAAATTAAACCACATTTTAACGAACATAATCACACTAAGATAACGAGTTACAACTTTGTAATGATTTAACAATTCCCTTTTTCCACAGACATGAAAAATCACACATTGCTAACATCATGGTATGTGACAGGATGAAAATTGAGTGGGGAGAGGGGGAGGGGGGGGGGGGTAATACATCATGCATTGCAATTGTTCCAGCCTCTAAGGCAAACAAAAAATATCTGTGTGTTTCCGATAGCATGGCCGCAGAAAATAGAGTAGGTAGGTCTGGATTTGTTTTTTATTTTGGAAGAATATTGCTTCGGCCAACGATTAAACAAACTAAATGCTGGTAAGAATACCCCTTCAGTGACAGTTTGATATGTGTACAGACATCACTGGGGAAAGAAAAAAACATGCATGAAGGTCAAGAAGACAAGAAATTTCTTATCTTTTTGTTTTAAATGTTAAAAAAAATGTTTAGGGTCGGAGGCTTAAACTAGGGTTGGTTGGATTATCAGTAGCACACAATTCTTTTTTATTTGTCCTATATTTGAATCCATTTTTTCACCATATATTATCTTAGCAATGAAGTTAGACAACTGTTAGGATGAGAATGAAATATCATTTTTTTTCTTTGTGACCAACTTTACGTCTACTATTGCTCTTACAGGTAACTGTTTTTGTCATCCAAATCCTGATTTGACATGGGCCTTTAAATCACATTAAAAAGTGAATATTGTGATGACAATTTATATATACCTACTTCATTTGAATCATTGCGTAGATATGGATGCCAGCCCGCTTCTTTACTTGCTTCAACAAGATCTGCATCTCTGGTACCTTGTAACTCATTAGATGCAAGGATAACTGCTGCTCCTTCCGGGTGTGTGCTTATGACTGGTTCAGTTGATTTTTTATGAGAGATAGATTCAAGATGCAGTTGTGCATGTGGATGTGGTAGCCTAAACTGATCGGAACATTCTGAGGAATTTGGCACTGATTTCGCTAGTTGAAGACATGCTCTATCACTATTTGCACCATTGACTGTAGTCACTTGAGTCATTGATGTTGTAGATGATGACGGTGATGATGACGGTGATCTTGGTGGTGGTGGTGGTGGTGGTGGTGGTCGGGATGGCAGTGGTGGTGATGAGTGACTTGGTGACTGTGGATAATTCTTAGTACTGGAATGACCATCAGGTTCATATTGGACATTTGTTGAAGGGTAGCTGCAGACCCGTCTCATTTTCTCTGAATCACCTCTATGCTGAATCAAAGTTTTGACAGTTACGGAAGGAAAGCGATCGCTTCGTCTAAGCAAAAATGGTTGATCAGTTGTATCATGATCTGAAGAAGATTCATTGCATCCATCTTCTACAGAGAGTGCATTAAAACCTGAAAATTCACCCTCTGGATGTACAGCTTTATCAAAGGTTGGTTTTCTGGTCATACTGTCTTGGACTTTTGGTGTCAAGTTCATGGAAGTAGCTTTCTCAGCATCAGTTTTTGATTTATTGGGTTTTCTTTGCAGTAATATCAGATGGCGTCCCTGTAAAAGAATTGAAATCCAACCCTTAATACAGTATTTACAAATCGTCCCTAATTTGCTGTATATTTTATTCTTACAATTACAATAAGGGCGGGTCCCTTTTCAGTTTGATGTTTCTCAACCAACCTTCTATTTCTTCAATCAAGCAAAATAATAAAAAATCAATGCCCTCTATGGGAGGACTATAAGTCACCAGAACTAAAAGGTGGTGCATCACACCCCAAAGTTTTTTAGAAGCTGTGAACTTTGTTATGGTTGATGTGTGTATATTATATTGATTTTCAAAGGTGCATTCTTAAGATGTAGCCTAATTACTGACAATCATTAATTATGCAAATGAGTCATTAAAACTAAAAGCAACATTATCAAACTTTATATGTTGGATGGACTTTGTTATCGTCAATGTATGCACGAAATTATGTTGAGTTTGCAGTGTGCATTCTTAAGATACAGCACAGGAGCTTGAAATTGGCCACATTTGTTTACAAATAGTTGGGGGGTTTTACTTTCTTTACAAAAAAAATTGTTTTTTTGTTTGTTTGTTTGTTTGCTTTTTTTTGCTCTTTAAAAATATCTTTTCCCTACAAGGTGCCATGTAATAAAGTCATGATTTGAATATCTGGTGTTTTTTTCCTAAATCAATTTTAACTTGTTCTTTTGTTGGTTTCAATAAACCAGCTTTACTATATATTATCACTACCTTATTAATTATTTATGAGTTAGTTCTACTGAGCGCCCTCAACTGTTGACCCTTCATCATCCCACTTACCATGTAATCACATGTCACACAGAGAAAAGACTAATTACATGGTGAGTGGGGATGAGGAAGAGTCAATGGTTGAGGGCGCTCAGTAGAACAAACTCATAAATAATTAATAAGGTAGTAATAGTAAAGCTGGTTTATTAAAACCAACAAAAAAAGAAGGTTAAAATTGATTTAGAAGAAAATACAACACCAGATTTTCAAACCATCACTTTATTTACATGGCACCTGGGAGGAAAATTTTTAAAGAGCAAAAAAGTAAACAAATAAACAAAAAAATTTGTAAGGAAAGAAAGTAAAGATAAACATAAACAAAAAACAACTATTTGTAAACAAATATTGCCAATTTCAAGACCCTGTGGATATAGCCTAATTACTGAAAATAATTAACTACACAAATTACTCATTAAAACTTAAAGCTACATCAACAAGCTTTCCAGGATGTGCCCTTTGTTTTGTTGAAGTATGCACCAAATTACATTCAATTTGAAGCTTGCATACTTAAAAAAAATAGCCTAATTACTGAAAATCATTAATTATGTAAATGAGTCATAAAAACTACAAGCTACATGTATGTTATTAAACTTTATATGGCACATGCACTTTTGTTATACTGAAAATCATTAATTATGCAAATGAGTCATTAAAACTACAAGTTATGTCATCAAACTTTACATGACACATGCACTTTGATATCATAAATGTATGCACCAAATTATGTCGAATTTGAAGTGTGCATTCTTTAGAAATAGCATAATTACTGAAAATCATTAATAATGCAAGAAGCTGATTAATATTCATGCTATGTTTACGAAATTCCCAATCGGTTCAAGCCATTACCCTAAAGAACACCAAAAATTCAATGCAGTTGACATCATGATCCTTCATAGCGAAAAGAACATGCATTACATGTAAACCTGCCAATGCTTAAATTAAAGCTTATATATGAAGATGTTACTCTCAATTCAATCAACATGTCAAAAAAACAAATATTGTCACAATTTTGTGATGTCCATGTCAATGACAATAGTGCCCCCTGTGTCAAGCTTGGTAGTGCACCATGACATTGTGAAGTCATGTACCTTGGCCTACCACACATCTGAAGCATTAAAAGCCACCTTATATGGAAAATGTAAATTTCAATATATCTTACAATGTATACAATACCATAAACAAAAGAAATTTCATTTTTAATATTAGAGGGCTTTTCTGGTTGGGAAAATGTTTGTCCAATACTGTTCCTCTGCTGCTAAGTGATTGAGAGAAAAATTCTAATCATACATGCATATGTGTTCTCTTTTGACAGCTAAAAACAACTACATCTTTATTTAAGAAGGGTTCCTATATTCACACCATGGCTTGAAGACCACCTAGTTCACAGAAACCAAAACTCACCTTAAGTTTTCCAACTTTTGTATTCCATGTAATCCTTTCCATTAAAGTAGGAATTTGTTCAAATTCAAGTTCATCTAGCACTAGATGATTCATTTCCAGATCAGCTTCTAATGCTTCAAGCAAAGTTTTACCCTCAGGTACACGGCACTGTGACAGTTCCACAGAGAGCCCTCCATTCAGCTTGACAGTACATGTGAGTTGACAAACAACTGTAAGAAACAAAAAATAAACGTATAAATTCAAAACAAAGTTTTGGACATCTCTGTGAATGATAACATAGACATGTTTCCTTACACATTCTGAAAATACATCTATCATATCATATCTAAATGTCTATGTAAAAATCCATTTCAGAACATATCTAGTGGGTTTTTGTGGGGTTTCATAATGTAGTCTTTAAGAAACCTGGAGAGGGGTACTCTTATTGAAATGCTACGATAGGCCATTATGTCATCAAAAGGGGTCTATTTTGGGGGGATATCTGAGTCTGAAATGGGGTGAGGTTGCATTGCTTCTGCATGTGGAAAAAATAATTTGATGCACTGAGGACTGACAATAGAAAAAAAAATTGCTGCCATATCCACTTCCTCCTGCCCCCAGAAATCAAATGGTTCTCTCCTAATTCAAATAGGTTTAGAAGAACTTATTACAGAAAAGCCACAAGAAATATTGCAAATGTACTTGGTAAAACAGCTGCTTGTGGGGTTAAATTTGGTTCAAATCATGAGCAAAATATTTTGTGGGGTCTTATATACTTGGCTATCTGGCTGGAAAAGGGCAGTTTGCTACTGTGTCTGGGCATAGATCTTGGAGGTCCAAGTTAATGGTCTTTAGAGGGGTAGACATCTAGCTGCATTCACCCCATCAGACTGTGTTGTGTCCTGACAGCAGCAACGCTTGTCCGGATTCAAATTGCTTTTGTTGTAAACAGTATTATTTCACAATACATACATGCACTTCCTGCTTCCGCCATTTACAGTATAGATACACAGTACATGTAGGTACGGTAATAATGTATGCACAGATACATACATGCAATAAACTGTACTCACGCTGCGCACTTGCGTAGAGAATGTTTAACACATCTTCTCTGCCAAAATCTTTCAGCTGCTCCTCCAGAACTTGTACTGTGCTACTTCTTCCCCTGTGTCCAAATTCATCAAGTAGAATACAGCCTACGTATTTATCGGGTTTCTGACCCTCCAGTCTTATCCGAGCAATGTCGTCGTTGTCAAACCCCAGCGATTCAGCCAACGCTTCCCAACCACCTGTAACTGGGTGTTGGGTTGATATTCTTATGCCCATTTTCATTTTGAACTGAATTTGGACATTTTTGAAGGGCTCCTTCTTGAACTCTTCCCAATTTGACGGAAAGCTCCGGGCGAAGGGTTCTGCCATTACATTGGCCCGGTCGCATAATACCACATTACCAGGCTAGGGCACTATATGGGGAATCCCCTGTACGTACACCCATGGTCATATACGGGAACCATTACATTGTGATAGCGTCATGCAGTTTAAACATCCGGGGGGTTACTCACCGTACACTTTCACTGACCTTTCTTTCATGGCAAACAATACCGGTAATGTTTTCCGGGATGACTGTCTGTCCGTACGTACGTACGTGTACGTACGTACGTACGTGTGTGTGTGTGTGTGCGCGGGGGGGGGGGGGGTTGGAGGCGTTGAACGCGCGCGCCTGCCTGCCTGTGTGTTAGTTTTGATTTTGGGTTGTTCTTTTTTGTGTTTGGGCTTTTTTCTTTCCGGGGATTAAACCTTATTTAGTTTAGAAGGCAAACACCGGAATGATAAAATCACAGACAAACGCTACAATTATTGCAGATACCAGTCAGTACCGATTAGTCTAGTTCCAAACAGGTACATTATTAAGTATTAAAAACTAAATTACTTTCCCTTTTCCTTTGGGAAAGTAATGAAGGTTTTTAATACGTAATATTGTACCTATTTGGAACTAGACTAGTACTGTTTATCTATATATTATATATAGGTTTATATCCCTTACTATGTGATACACACATTCCCCCCCCCCCCCCATATAGTAACTGTACATGTAGTCCTTTTCTATGATATACATCTCTCTTACAGTATAGTGAAATGGACAAATTCTACCAAAAAGCTAGCTAAAAAATCCTGCTGGGGAAAGGGTGAAGAGCATGTCAGTAGTAATCCATCACACACTGACAGGTAGTTTTAATTGGTTACTGTGTTCAGTTTACTACAAACTCAACCTCCAACTTCAAAGTAAGTCACATGAGAATGCAATAATGTCATGTTTATATGAATTATATGCTCCAATATCATTAAACTACCAGACAGAGGTAAGAAAGGAAAGCTGTCCTAGATATATCCATTTGACTATACGGTGGGCGAGATCAGAGTAAGTGACTACATGTATAGTTACTAGACCAACACCCAACCCATCCCCCCACCCTCCAACCTTACACCATATTAAGTGTATTATCTTTCCAAATATTAAGATTAGTTTTTTTGAAAAGACGAATCCGTATCATATACAAAAATCATACTTTCTTTAGGAGGAAAACTGTCATTAATGAAATCACTAACAGAGATAATAGCGTTACTTCTTGAAGAAAACATACTGTAATTTATTCATTCATTATGAAATATACATTAGTATTTATTAGAAATACAATAACGCCCGATAATGTACAGTGATTTATGACAAAACAAATGGAAACTAATGAGGACAAAAGTACACAAAAACTTGAATAGGCTAACAATTATAAAATATGCCGAGTGATTTGGATGAGAGTGTTGTGTTAAAACCTGATGAACCATAGCCTGTATTTCTACCTAGCATGCCATTTTTCATAGCTAACTATTTAAATACCCAGCGAGCACACTTTGTTTTAGCATATGTATTTTTTTTTGAAAATCATAATAACTGTGTTGCGACATCAAGACAAACTTAAACCCCAATGTTTGAATCCCATGATCTTGCAATACTAAGTATCTTAAGCTCATCAGTGGAGCTTAGGGGATTTGATTGGATTATTCTTATGTTCAGGATCAGCTGTTCCTATATCTCTACGAGAGACAACTGCGCTTCATACCTAAATTTCAATCCCACTCTGGCTGTTAGATCCTTTAATTTCAATCCCACTCTGGCCGTTAGATCCTTTACACAAGCCACTGTCATCATATAGCATCATGTGGATGGGTGGTAAACTCAACTGTAACATACCCCTCCCATGTACATTAATCATTACGCAATTAGCATAGACACCTTATATAGTTACTACCCGACCTAGAGCAATTTCTGAAACCCCAAATGTTTGAATCTCATGGTCTTAGACTGGAGTGGGAGTCACAAATGTTGATAGGATCATTCTTTTTGTTCCAGACCAACTTATCCTATGGCTGTGTCATACATACAACTGTCTTTCTCACCCAAATTTGAATCCTAATTAGACATTGATCTTCATTAGTGTCAGACAGTCACATACACTCAGCAAATGAAATTTTATAGGCTTTTTGTTGTTGTTTCTTTTCTTTGGAGGGGGGGGGGGGGTAATTTCAGTCCTTTGCAACTGTTGGTATCAAATTACTGAAATGTTCCTGGTATGTTGAGATAATATCCTAACCCACTTGAAAATTTTGTGTTGGGGAGGGGACTTCTAACCATACAGATTTTCTTTGTAAGCTATTAAAGTGGCAAAATAAAATAAGATTGATCAATGTGTAAAAAGGTTTGTTATTGTACATACAATAACAAAGATTTTACACATTTTTTAGCTTTTTTTTTTAGTGATTTATTGAGTTACAAACAAGGACTTGGTGTGTGTTGTTTCACATTGCTTTTTCAAGTAGGACGCCAAGATAAAATTGTTTTATAAATTGTAAATCCACAATAAATGACAAGTCCTCATCCATATGGCCACTTTAATGTGACAATCTAAGTTTTATAGTGCTATAAATCTTGCAATCTTAGCCATCAATAGGAATAGTACAAAATGTACAATTGTGTGTTGTTACCGCCACTTACAGTATTAAAGTCACTCAATTGTCTTTTCAAAGCTTCCTGAAAAACATCATGTGTAAAAGAGAAGGACACCGGATATTAAAATTTCAGTAAATGTGTACAATGTCCATGATAATGTATGCAATCAATGGACTTCACTTCCAATGCTTAGGATATATAAACTCTGACTTCCATTATCATCATGTCAAAATATTTGCCAAACCTACCGCACTTGTAAAAACATCCAGTATTGGTCAAAATATTTTCCAAACTTACAGCATTTTGTAAAAATGTCCAGTATTGGTCAAAATAGTTGCCAAGCTTACAGTACTTGTAACAATGTCCAGTGTTGGTCAAAATATTTTGCCAAACCAATTCTCACTTATAAAATGTCTAGATGGGTCTTAGTATTTATAAACCTATACTAAAGAGATTGTAAAAATGGCCAGTATTGGTCAAAGTATTTGCCAATCCTACCACACTTGTAAGCACGTCCAGTATTGGTTGAAATGATTAAACTTACTGCAGTTGTAAAACGAAATATTTTGCCAAAAAAATAAACCTACAACATTTATAAAAATGACAAATAATTGGTCAAAATATTTGTTAACCTACAGCACTTGTGAAAATATCCAGCATCAGTCAAAATATATACGCCAAACTCTTAAAGTAATTGGTGGTGAACATTGAAGTCTTGGTCTAACTAAATTGAAAACCTTAGAACAGGTTAACAAAATGGAAGACTTTTCTTCTAGTAGTTAATATTTGGTGTGATAGTGGATGAGTGTGTGTGTGTGTGTGTGGGGTGGGGGGTTCAATACCAGTTCACAGTGACTGGTCAGCAAGTTTACTGATGTCTTCATACTGTACACCTTCTACTAGTCTTCCTCTTTGTGAGCCCTAGTAGATGAAAAAAAAACAACTATATTAGCAAGAGACCGTATCATATACATTCCTCTTTGTGAGTCTTACAGCTGTGTTAGTTTAACTGCAAATTTGTCTTTGATATTGTATTGTATAAATGCCCCCATTCCCCACCCCCACCACCACCACCACCCCATCCCACATCAACTCTGACCGCTGCACATTTTAGAGAGGATTCTGGTGGGGACAATCAAATAATGGTATCTCTACGAATTATCACCAATTATCTCTATATAGGTTGAAAGAAAAGATAATCATAAAAAGTATTTTTTTTTGTCACTTTGATATTACATCCAAATTAGGATGAATTCTAATTCTAATTTATTGGAACCTATTATTTTGATAATTTGTCCCTCTTTGTTACCAGTTGTCTACTTTCTTATAGTGAAGTTAGACTGTACATTTGGTAGTTGTTGTGGTTGCTATTACTAGCAATATATGTATCTTTGAAGAGAGAGAGAGAGAGAGAGAGAGAGAGAGAGAGAGAGAGAGAGAGAGAGAGAGAGAGAGAGAGAGAGAGAGAGAGAGAGAGAGAGAGAAGGGGGGAGGGAGAGGGGGAGAGAGAGAGACAAAGAGAGGGGGGAGGGAGACAGACAGACAGACAGACATACAGACAGACAGTGCCTGCGTATGTGTTTGAGTCTGTGTGTAAAGGTTTTGACTGATTCAAACACCAAGACTAAAGGTCTTTGAAAGACCTTTGAATTTGAACATGTTGTGTATGGGCAGACATATATATGTATATATGTTCAGAATAATGGCAATAGAAATTGGTATAGAACATAATGTGATACATACCGTTTCCAATTTAATTGACACACAGAATTTCTTTTCATCCAGAGAAAGTAACGTTGCTTTGCACCCTCTGTGCGCACCATTCAAAACTAAAACTAATTTCCCTGTAAAGTATACAAACATCCAAATTGTACATTTTTAGCAAGAAAAGTAAGTTTTTCTTAAATTTTGAAATGCCTTCATTACATTTCTTTGATTAAGGACTGGAATAAAAGTGACAGTTTTCAAAAATCCTTGTCATATACATTCAATATTACAACGAGTAACACTGAAGTAAAGCACTTTCTCTATGTGCTACACTCGTTTATAGCATTCATATCAAGTGTAAAAGTATACTGTGTCAATTTGGGTTTTTTACAAGTCTAGCATGTGGCCTTTCTAATGTGGACAATTAGCAAATGAAACAGTATACTTTTACACTTGATATGGATGCTATAAATGATTGTGATATGTACACAAAATGCTTTACTTTGGTCTTATGGGTTGTACTATGACATGACTTTACTATAAATGCTGTTTGACGGTAAAATAAAATATGGGGGGAAAAAAAGACATTTCCAGAAATTATACTAAGATGATATCTAACTAGTGTTTTTGTGAAGGGATAGTATTAAAGTAGGTGAAATCTATCTCACTTTCCAATATTATAGTACAAGGTTTGAAAATTCATACAAGTTTTTCTAGTCTAAGATCACCGCCTTCTGTTACCAGGGTTCCACACCAAAATTATGGAACAAGATTTGGAAAGATATGCAAGTTTTACCAGATTCCCCTCTGTTACCATGGTTCCCAGAACATAGCAAAAACACTGCCCTGTATCATTACAATGGATCTCCTGCTAAGATTACAGAAATCTGTGCAAGTTTTACCAGATTTCCCCCCTCTATTACCGATATTCCAAAATTTAGCAAAAACACTGCTCACCTTGTGCAGGTATAACTGTTTCTACATGTGCTTGATCTAATTTCAGTTTATCTCCAGAGTCTAACATCTTGACAATGGCCGTGTATTTATCATGAACTTCCTGTTAACAAAAAAGTCCACAGTACTGTTAAGAAATAGACCTTAGGTAAGAAATAGACCTTAAGTCCTGTAGTTACATCACCACTGCATTTCACCACCTTACATGTACATGTATAAAGTGATATTGAAGGTCACACTTCTTACAAGATCTACATTCTGTTCACAGTATAAAATAGCTTGGATAATCTTGCAAAATATCAGGTATACCTTTATAACAGCTTTCTTTTTGTGATATCTATCACCAAGTCTTGCCGTTGTAACTTTGACTATAATACCTACACCCAACCAGTAATCAGTTCTTTCAATTTTGGCTCTCTTCTTTTCTTCTTCCTAGAGTACAGACAAATCATTAACAACAGAGTTGTAAATTGTATGTTTTATGAGAGGCTACATAATTGACAATGTCAATGAGGTGAGGGCAGACTTCGTGTCAGCTGGAGGTTAGTAGACACACATAACTAGCTCCACACCTATCTATTAACCCTAACACCTACATGTTATTACATTACAAAACATCATTTTTATACAGGCTTCGGTGATTGGCTTAGATAGTGTCACATGTTATGGACTAGTGACCCATAGTGACCTCAATTTGCATACAGCAGCACTATTCACTTTCTTTTTTCCTGCAGCACTATTAATGTAGCACAGGAGTCCTATTGGTGATTTGTTTTGACTATGGTTTAAATATGTGCCAAAGATCGTGATGTGTTATAAAACACTTATTGCCTGGCCTTATTCGGGCACTAGTAGACATCATATTACCCCTCCTGCTGTTATGTAGTAACTATTTCCCTCTGCTGTCAGTCTTGCTACGTAACAACCCTTGGGGTAATAGATAGCACTCTCAAAGAAAGGTAAGAAATATTTGTTTGATTTTCAAAATGGGTTATGGACTGCAAAATATGGCAGGTGAAACTGAGTTTACTTCACTTATTTCATTTTCCTAGATACACAATTAGCTTTTGTCCACTAATCTTCAATCACGCAAAACTTTCCAAATTGAATTGGTCTGAATTACTGAAGATTTTCACACATCATAACTATATAGACAATATAAAGAACTATTTGCGATTATTAAAAAACTCTGTGCCATCTCACCTCCATAATTTCATCTAATGCTGATTTTCTTTTCCTATCTCTTGATGATGAGCTTCCCTTTTTTGAGGCAGAGGCAGCTTTTAGAGGGTTGGCTGATGGTAAACTCCTGCAAATAGAAATACATTCTGCTGTAGTCAATGATATTAATAGCACTGATCAATATTTCAAGAATTTCCTGCAAACTTTATGAACATGAAAATAAGTAAAATGAGTCACTATGACATTTCTCTAGTCACTTATGGTATTAACTAACCATTAATACGATATTTTTCACAACAATTACCATCATTTAATATGTTATGACTATTAGATATTATTCCCCAATATTTTTCTACATTCAGCCAAGGAAAATACTTGTGACCTAATGATATTGTCATTTAACACCTCATAGTTACAAAAAGAACTAGGTCAAAAGTAGTTTCCAGTTGAATGAAGAAAAATATTGGGGAATAATATAATTATATTTCCTCAAACATAATTTAGAGAAAATAATGGCGATTTGGAATGTTTTGACTCATATACATGTATTGAGTACTGCTCAACCAGTGACGTAGACATGGGTTGTAGTGACATAGAACGACTGGGTATATAATCCATATTTTCTGTCCACCGACAATAACTTGGCTTGTGAATAGATTTTACTATAATGTCGCTTACATGTATGTCAGACTCACTAACAGACCTGTTGCCAGTTCCAAGATACACTGCGTGTCTCTCCATACAATACCATGTATTGTGAACACACTGAGGGGTTTGCGCACGCTACTCAGGGGGATGGTTGTCACCTGACCGTACCCTGAGTTCACCTGTAAAATCACTGTCTGTCATTGATGGTGTTTAGCCTTTATTCTATAAAATCACTCACAACATGTGTTTCCATAATTTCCTGATGAAAATGTTATTTCAAACGTAATATAGTCAACACAAGACTAAATGTAACAACACAAGCGACATCATCTCGTGCAATGCATCTTGGAACCAGAAAATCGACTATATTTACCTCAGTTGAATGAAGAAAAATATTAAGGATTAATATCTGCAAATAAAAAAATAGCAGTTTCATAACACTCCAGGCAGTTCAAGATCCAATGATTAGCAGTTCAACTGTAATATAAATTGATATATTAAAAGAGACTTACTTTGACTTTGTTTCTTTGACTATTCCTGCTTTTGAAGTACTTGATGATGCCCTTGAACTTTCACCTTCCTTGGTATATGAACTTGATGTTTCAGCTTTGTTTCTACCCAATGAAAATGTTACTTTCTCTTCCTCACTTTTTCTTTGAAGTTCTGTGTACACAGAGGCTTCCTATGGAAACAAAACAAAACAAGGCAAAAATTTATTATACGAATTAGATATATGCTGTTGGAAAATTGGTTGTCTGGCAAAATTAAACTAATAGTTGGGCCTCAGCCTGATCCACAGAATGTCAAATGGTTGCAGTGGTACGATAGTAGTACCCGTAACCCAAGAGTATGGTATTGAAACATTGGTGTTTAAAGGCCCATTTCGGATTAGTCTTAAAATTCAGGTGGGAAAACTCACTGTTTGGCAGTGCTATAGAAAAAGTTGGTTCAGAACAAAGAATTGTCCCATGTAATGTTTATTAATATAACACTAATGCAATGACCAGGGATTGAAACATGGCCTTTTAGATATCATGAAAAATCACCTTTTCTCCTTCCTTCTCTTTGACTTTATTGATTTGTTTGTTGACAAACTTCATGATCCTTTCTTCATCGTCTAGGTCCATCTTTTCTTTCTTGTGCATGGCTTCTTGTCTCTTGATTGTCTCTGGGTCTCTGTCGATATAAGTGATGAACCAACCTTTCTCTGTGTGGTCCACAATGACATGCCCTGAAATTAAGTACAAGAGAGGGAAATGATCACAAACAGAAAAAAAAATATGTACTCCGATGTCTACATTAATCCTCTAAATGATAAAGTTTTAATACATAAAAATGTACCATAAACTAAAAAGTACACTATTCATACATATTCAAGAATAAGCTATCTTTATGGTTGCAGATAGCACTGTTATTAAGGTAGCATACACTCTGAGGATGAATTTCACTGAAAATGAAAGTTTTTAAAATCTCTCCAAACATTATCAATATGAAGGCTTGTGTCTGTTGTTTTTGAAATAATAAAAGAAATCTGGGGTCCACCGTCTTGTTTTCAAGAAAATCAACAATCTCATATTTATCCATAGCGTTAACACAGTATTCGGTAGCCATATTGGATTCTACGGCCATATTGGATTCTAAAATGGTTTAAGTTTGATAACATTTTGACCTCTATTTCAAAAATTTGTACAATGACCCCAATGTCCATGTGTGTATGTGTTTAAATATAAAAGAGTATGTTCTAATGTTGAAGATATGCATATTATAGGCTGATCACTATGCAAACCAATATTCAAATTACCATGTAATTGATATGTAAATTAATATGCAAATTAATTGTCATCCTTGAAATCTACCCTGGGGAGAACATTGGCTTAGCCTAGCCCCTAAAGTACATAGGAGAATTCACCCCATCATAGGAGAATAGATCTCAAGGTAGAGATTGTGGTACATGTGTGTATTACAATACAAAGCTGATTTGCTTACCTTCTCTACCCAGCCATTTGACAAACTCTGTCAGTGTTTCCCACTGGGTTGAATTCATATGAACATGTTCTTTAAATTGGATGTATTCATTGTAAACTATATTGCAGTGCACCCTCCTAGTACCAAACCTTCTTCGAAGCAATTCCATAAAATCGTCCAAAAATTCTCTGCAAGTAAAAAAAAGTAGCATTATATTATATCTGACATGTCCATTTTTTTTTTGTAAATGTTTATAAACTTTATTCATCCAGATGAAATTCAGAAATTGAAATACAGTCGTAACTTGTGCCGTGCCGTGCTCAAATGTCCTAGTATTTAAAGCAGGAGGAAACCCAAAGTACCTGTGGAACACCTACATGTATATGTATGTTGTTCAAGAGGGTCAAACTTCAAGTTGCATCACCCTTCTTACATACAGGTCTACAGATAGTTAATTTTTAATCAAACCATTGCACACTACTGACTACGGAGCAGTTTTGAACCCAGACTGCAGCATAACAGCTTGGCCACAAACAACACAATATTGTAAAGCAGTTTAAGAATGAAAATATTAAAAAGACTTAATTTTTATATACGTACGGTTATGATAATTTTACTTATGTATCCAACTGATTACTTTCATGCATAAACATCATAAACCTGTGTTTTGCATCAGTGGTTTTGGCTGGGCTAGGGTTCTTGGTGGCATCCATACACCCTGCTTTCATTGGTCATACATTCTGCTTTATTGTCATAGTCCCTTTTGAATTCTCTCTTATTTCTATTGCTTTCTTGAACAGCTGTAATGTTATTTACCACAGACTCATAGGTCATTCTGTTTATCCAATCAATAATAACTAATGCTCTCCAATGTTTTACATGTTTATATGCATCTTGTTGTTCCAACATTGTCTACCTTGGCATGTTTGCTTTGTCATCACAAGTTTGGATGCTCCTGTCATTTTAATCCCTGGAGAATACTTTAGACATAACAAAAGATACATCTGTTGTATCTTTTATATGTCTACAGTATTCAAAACAGCAATACCATTGCTCAATCATCAATGAAGACATAATTTTACATCATATCAAGCTTCAATTGTTTACACTGACTAAAGGACAGTGTGCCCTCTAAGCCAATTTGATCATGACACACCATTGATTTCTAGTGATGAATCCCTATCTCTTACTCTGTGGTGACTCACAACAAATCCTACTTTTTATCATTTTGACTCAAAACAACAAAATTTGGCTATCACTAGAGGGCACACTGGTAACGGACATGACATTGTTTTACATTGTAGCAGTCTTAATAAAATGTGTAAAAATGTAACTTACTCTGAATATGCATCCAAGTATTTATCTGGGTTCTCTGCAAACAGTAAGAGTTGGCGCTGGTGTGATTCTGACATTGTGTGACACTTAAATCCATTCTGTTGGTGGGGGGGAAAAATCAGTTACTTCCATCATGACAAAAAAATATTATGAGCAGGTTTCTAATGAATGTTTGTGTGGAGATGTTTGTATGGATGTGTATGTGGGTATGTGGATGCATGCATGGGTGGTGTGACTGTGTGGATGTGAGTTTGCACACATGCCTGTGTGGAAGGGATGATGTGTATACATTTGTAGGTGTGTGTGTGTGTGTGTGTGTGTGTGTGTCTGAGATGTGAGTGTATGTATGTGTGCTGTTGTGTCAACTAGGTATACTAACATTACTAGTAAATTATACATAACAGTACTTCCCTAGTCTATTTTCCTGGTTTTGATCTTCTCATAAAAAAAAAACAAGTATCATATGCAAGGAAAATCTGAGATTCCCCTTCTCTATTTAACTTTACATTCAGTACCAAAGCAATGTAAGGGCATGGATCCTTCATAGACTGTGTACATTTTCATATTTTTATGTAATAATATTTCTATGCTATTTTATTAATAAACTGTGCCTCTGTCACGCTGTGATAAGAAAACTGTTATTAAATTTTAATTTGTATGTTGCTAATATTTGTTGTATTTCCAATATATAATTTAATTTATAGATTTCAACACACTCACCTCATCTCGGCACTGTTTCTGACACATTTGGCAATACCATCGTAATTTTTGGAGGCCTTTCGCCTTTATCCTGTTTGCGATGGCTTTGGGGGTGAGAAAGTCATGTTTTCCCATTGTGGCTCAGTAGCTGGTTGTGACTGGCGTCTTTTAGATCAAGACGACCTGCCTCGTGAAGTGCAGCGATTTGTTTGGTTTGGTAGAACTTAACGTAAAGGAGAAATGACCTGAAATGTCTCTGGTGAGTAAATCTGACCAAAGGAAACGCCCTCTCAATAGAATACTACGATATCAGCGGTAAAACTTGAATAAAAACATCAAAATACACAAAAATTATTCGAACAGTTCCGGAAACTCATCGTCCGCATGACGTCAGAGGGAGATCCCACCTACCCATAATTCCATTGAATAGGGCGCCCTATCCTTGTCATCGAGGGATGTATCTTTATCTAATAGCATTCAGTGACTCTGTTGCATAATATTATAGGCAAGAGAAATCAGCAAAATCAATAAAAAATAATGTATCTAATGAAGTCAACAACATTTTAGATTTATTGAAAAAAACAAACGACACCTCAACAAATTAGAAGGTAAAAATAATGCTACCTAGGGAGTCAAAATGAAAAGCGGAAATAACCAGACGACTTCGTCACAGCTCGCTGTCTGAAGCTTGGTCGTACATGTTGCTTGTCTCATTCTGAGCTATTCTGTCAAGTGTAATCATGGAAAACTCTCTTGAAAAGCACTTGGACGACACGTGAGTAATTTCAGAATCTTGATGATATGGTCAGGCCAGTTTTGGGCCAGATCTAGAGCTGTAACACTAAATACTAGTAAATGTTGATGGACCTTAGTTGTGAGTGTGGGGATCATGTGATTATGACTGAGTTCATGTGAAGGCCACCTCTAAAAAAGTGTATGTTGTTGAATGCTGTTACGGTGAATCATTATATACTCCACAAAGTCTTGCCTTTACACACATGTCCATTGCTGTAGAATTATACAGGAATACTATAAATTGATGGAAAAATGCACACATTTTACAAATATTAAAAATGAAACTTCATCATTGATATTTGTAGTAATACTAATAGTGTAGTAATTATAGCTTGGAGTAATTATACTGTCAGTATCATTACTCCAAGATTATTGGCACTAGAGGAAGAATGGGTACTTTGAAAGTTTCAAAATTGTTTACTTACAGCATGTCAATTAAATGTTGAAATAGATCACCTCACATTTCGAGAAATATAAAGTGATGATGAACTGAATGGTAAACAACAAGACCGTAATTTAAAAAAACAAAAAACACCACCCATCTCTCCCCAGTACCCATGAACCACACCCCCCCCCTGTATGTATTTGGAGGGTTACCCCAGACCACAGTCACTTGTGAACTAATAGTCCATTCAAGGATGGTCATGATATAAAATGCTGACATTACACATGGACAGGCTCTCTGAATCAGAAAATTAGTAAAGTTTTCCAATGCAAACACCGCTGATGGTATTTTTTGAATATTCCTAAATACCTAATAAACTCCATTATTTTGTATTGTGACCACCCTTGAATAGAATATTAGTCCACAAGTGACTGTGCCCCAGACAAACAGACCGAAGAAAACACCTGTCCAGCTGTTGATGATGATGATGGAAATTGTTTACAAAGATAATGAATGCCATGAAAAGAAAGTTGTTCCAAGGCTTAGGAAAATATCACTTGTCAAATATGTACATGTTGTATGTGTATTCAGCATGCTTATCCATGTGTATATTTTTCTATATTTCAGTATGAATGTACATGGTGTGGTTGGGGTCTTAGCTGCAGACCAACAGGGTCTTTGTCTGGGTGGTAAGTTAAATATCAAGTGAAATCAGAACTACGACAAAAGAGAATACACACATACATGTAGTACTGTACATGTACAATTATTATCACAGTTGGGGAACTAGTCCATGAGTACTGAATCAGTAGTTTACAACCCATAACACCAAACTAAAGCATTTTCTGTATGTACCACAATCGTTTATAGCATCCATATCAAGTGTACTGTTTCATTTGCTAATTGACCAAGTTAGAAAGGCCTAAATAAACCAATTGACACAGTATACTTTTACACTTGATATGAATGCTATAAACGAGTGTAGCACATAGAGAAAGTGCTTTACTCCAGTGTTACCCCTTGTAAAAAGTTATGACAAAATAACAGCAGTGGCAATTAGTTTTTTTGCGAAATATTGAACCAATTGATGGAGAAAAGGTATCCTGTAGTCTTATATCCAAAGTACATGTATGGACAATTGTCATTTTCTGAGTCAGATAGCCAGTCCATGTGTAATGTCACTGTTGTTTTTTGGGTTAATTTGTTCATCATGATGAGAAGTTTGTTATTCTCCAGGGTGATGTTTAATATATATTGTATGTCACATGCACACTGATGAAATGTTTTGTCTTTTGTGTCCTTCAATATCTACATACTTGATTAATATTAAAAAACAATAAGTTGCACTTATCGTGGAAACATGTAGGTTTTTTATGTATCCATTTACAATTGTAGAGTTTGTGATCAGAGTAGTGATAATTCCTTAAAAAACAATCATAGCGGGGACTATGTCATTCTCAATGACTTGTTATTTAGTAGGATGTTTACATTGTAGTGATGCTTTGAAAGCAGCAATCAAGTTTGGGGACTTCAAGTTCAACATGCATGACTGCATTTAGTTACTGATGTCAACTGATAAGTCTACATTTGGCATGATATATATATATATGTGTGTGTGTGTGTGTGTGTGTGTATGTGTATATGAGCCAATATACTGACTCAGTTTTCTTTACATTGCATAGAATGTATAACATCTTATATTTTCTGTATCTTCTGTAAGCTAAAGGAAATGCACAAGTTTCTGCAGCTGGTCTTATATCGGGATTAGCCGAAGCTGCCAAAGGGTTGTCACCAGATGGACTATCACCAGTTGTTTGCTTAGAATCTGATACATGGTAAGTTGATGTTTGGATATGAACTATGACAGGGCAGTGCACAAGTAGTACACATTGTTTCAGAACGTGACTACCTTATGTTATGGCAGAACATTTGTGTATTTACATTTCCTACATTGTAATTTATATGAAGACAGATGAGCTTTGTATTCAGATCACATAGACATTGCCAACCAAAATATATTAGACAATGACATAGAAATGTATTGAAAATGTTATTAACAAACAACATAAGAAACACAGCCAGATATATAGGAAAAGTATATTTGAAAAGATAAGAGAATATGTCTATACACAGATAAGCTTAGTTGGTATCGATGTTCTGCTTTTGTTTGAACTTTTTATTTACTCAGTATTGTGTATACTATTTGTTTAAACTTAAAGTGACATATAAGTCCATCAGGTTATTTCATATTTCTTAATATGTAATGTAATTTTCTGTTTATCACCACTTCTCACCATGATAAAATTACTATACTGTGTATATAGCAAAAACATGGAAGGAATATATAGAAAAGTGTACTAGGGAAATCTGATTAAAATCCCAGTAGCGTATTAATTATATATAATCAAAAGATAACCCCCAGTTCTTTCTCTTTTCTCGTCCACAGCAATATTTTGGTCAAGTCACATGATGCAGTTACTATGGCAGTATACAAAGTTGCATCATGATGGAGACAAATCCAGATTCCATTCTAACTGTGATGTAATATTTCATTCCTTCTATCATATCTGACTTGTTTATACAAAGACTCCATACACACCTCGCCCACAATGACTGACCTGTCAGACTACTGTTGTACTCTCAGACAGACATTGTACATCATTTGTTTGAATTTCATTTTATTTGTATTAAGTACAGACACTGTTAAAATTTGCTTTACAGTAAAGTAAATAGAATCTTACACAGAACAGTTTTGTATTTATGTACTAGTAGTAGTAGTACAATATAGTAGAAGTACTCGACTCTTTATTTACTAAGAATGCTTCTCAGTAGCTATTCATGTCATAGGTGCCAGGCTAATACCAGAAACTAATTTATGTAGTGTAACATCTCCTTTATCTTTGAAGCATGTTTCTTTATGTATATTATTGTACAATCACATCAAAAATAATGTGAACACATTCAAAGGGGTTGTTTGGAAGGTTCAAAAAAACACATTGTGTACTATTACAATTTTTTTTCTCCATTTTTTTGACCAAAAATTAGAGAACCACAGAAACATGAAATGATAAAAGAAGGGAGACTAATGGGTGCCCATCACCTTCCTATGTTTGTGACTATTTGGAATTACAACATGCAATAGATTTGTAAAGTATCTATGTTCATTTTTGTATTATCTGAAATAAATGGCTGAAAGCATTTTCAGTTGTAAGATATGACATTGTTTGTGATGACTGATAACTGTAATTATGCTTGAAGTTACAAAATGTACGTTGTATCACTCCGCACACCCACATCCAACTATCAAAAGCAAACTTAATGTTATATAGCATTGATATTTTGCAAGTTCCTAATAACACAGTACTCTGATTAACTTTTTGACGACCTCAAATAGTTGGAGATGTATTGTCTACCAACGGCTTTCTCTCGAAGTTCTTCATGTGTGTACTGATGCCTTACACCTTATGTTTCTTCCTCAGTTCTTCAATGTATTTGTATTTCGGAGTAAGTTCACCGTTGGAGCATATAATAGCCTGTGAAATTTAAACAATATGTACGTACAGTACGATTACGATTACTAAGTTTATGTAAGAGTGATATACAATACTAATATGGTATATTGTTCACACACAGTTGGCAATACCACCACTTCCCTAAAAAAAAATACAAAAAATAAAGTAGGGCAGTTATTCAATTCCAGTCACCTTTTGGTCCCAGGCTACAAAAATGTATCCAGTAGGCCTAACTGGAGACTGATTAGCAAAACTTTTGTGATCATAAATTAGCAGACAATCACACAATAATACAGAAAACCTGTTCCTGGACTGAACTCTGATGTCATACAAATAAGCAAAATGAACATGGTGGTGTAATATTTTGATGATTTTATTTTATTTGGCAAAACAATATTCATGAAACCATAAACAAAAACGGATATACTATTATGACAACTATCATATCACATTCTCAGGAAAGACAAAACAGATACATCACTGAATACCTTTGCCGAGGATGACTCAAAAAAAAAAAAGTTTTAATTGTGGTCCCTCTGATGTGTGATAATCTCAATTACCCAGTTCTCGTTCCCCAACAGAGAGGCGGGGTGTTGCTCCAATGAGAGGAGTCTGGATAACCGAGACTAGACTACATTGTAAAGACTGACGCAATGCATCTGTGCACTTCCTCTGGACATGCGTATTTGACTACACTGAACTCAAAGAAGCATGATAGTAGAAAACAACAAACACATATTTAACTTAGACATTGCATTTTATTGTGAAGCCATTCAAATGGAATTGTCGCACAGCGGCTCATTGACTAGTATGTATGCGCGTCATATATACTATGCGAAAGAAATTTGTGGTTCTCCCAGGGATGCATTGCGGCGCGCAGTGACGACGCATGCGCCTTCCTTATACCATATGCTTTCTCCACGTGCTACCGTATCATCATATAGCATAGGCGACATAACATCACCATGCATTGCAATATTTTAACAGTAGGTGTGTTTGCATGATTATTGTAACATTGTAACGAGTATCGAGACATCACTGAACCCCAAGAAGCATTGTTACACTATTTGTAAGTTTAAAACATGGTGGTACGCGATACGAACCACTGATGACATAGCGCAGTTTAATTTCCAGGTTGTGGAAGTGTGGTTTTGACATTTATATTGTCGATAATTGATTTTTTTACATGTTAAATACTTTCCTATGTTTGTTGGTAGAGTAACATTCCTAAATCATCGAGTTGAATAGAGAAATCGTGATATTCGGCAACATGTCAACAAAACATTTGTCTAAAGACCAACGTACGTTGGTGGAGGGTCTATGATAAGTTGGCTGATTGAAAATGAACAATATTAACCTAATGGCTATGATGGTTTTTGAAACCAACAACTGCATAGAGTGTTGACTTTCTTTACTTCTTGTCCATGTCAGAGAATTAGATGTCATTCAAAAAAATAAATTTTGATGGTCAATACCCCTGAAAAATGACCCAAATCAAGTGTATCAACCCTGGCCCAAGCAGCCGGTCACAAATGAATCTACCCTGCGTGAGCTTAGGGGCTTTGCCTAGTTATGATATTAGAGGGCATATGCATGCCACTTGGTTTTACAACCCTCATGACAACAGTGATATGGTGGCTATACATGCCGTAAATATTCACACTTTGCCCAATAACTCTTGAAGTTTAACAGATAGAGACCTAATTCAAGTGTCTCCACCCATGTTATCAACCATGAGCTTTTAAATGGCACGTTGACTTTCACCTTGACCTCTATCTTTAAGGTCAAATAGCCATATTATTGTCAAAGTGTGGATGTATATCTCTGATATGCATGGACTGATTTCAACCAAACCTTGTACAAATGTCAGATGCTGTAGTCTGCATATACACATTACTTCGTTTCACAACCCCCACAATAACAGCAAAATGGCAGCTATATTTGTCATAAATATTCACATTTTGGTCGATAACGCTTGAAGTTTAACAGATAGAGACCCTCTTCAAGTGCCTTCATCATGGTTATCAATGATGAGCTTTCTAATGACACATTGACTTTTGACCTTGATCTTCAGGGTCAAATAGCTATGTCTTCCTATTTTGATCGGGAGGCGGTGATAACTCCAAACAAAACAAACGTCACAACACGATGAATATAGGTAAATAAGGACATCTAGTCGCTTTCACCACATCGGATTTTAATCAAATTGGTTCATGTAGTGAGAAGGTCACAGCCAAATATTATTTAGGTGCAAGCTTTTTAAATAAAGTGAACTAAACAAATTAATGTTAATCTGAAGGAAACTCTTGGTTGAGTAGTTTAAATTTATCAAATAGTCCACCAGCAACTGTGTTTTATACTATTTGTCTCCTTTTCAGGTTCTTGTGTACGTCGGGTGAAAAAATCGTAATCTCTTCTCGTAGACATTAATATTTTTCGTGATTATATTGTATTATTAAAAAAGTATGAATTATATAACCCGTTATTGTTACACGTTCACATTGTATAATTCAAGTACACATTAATGATGTTACTAACCATTTCTTTGATATATGGTAGCAATATACCTCCGAAGTAATCAACGGATTCCTTTGGCAGCTGAGTTGGTATGTTACCAATAGAACACAACACTCCCTCTCCAAGAAGGCTTCCAGAGGAACAAACATATAATAAGACAGTGACAGTAGATATTTGTGATTTGAATCACTTGTGAGAGCTAATTATAAGATTATGAAAGATTAAACCATGCAGCTTTTGTGCGATTCAACAGTAAGTATTTTAAAATCTGAATCATGTATGTCACATATTCTATACCATATTCGATTGCCATGAGTTTTCAATGATCTTAAAATTCCACTTCCCTCTAGAGTAAAAATGGTGCAAACAAATAATTCAAAATAAAACTATCCTCGTTTTGTTTTTTTACATTTTGTCGTACTCGGAGAACTTTTACTGACAAATACGTCCAAACAAATATACACTAATAGAAACTGTCTTTCCAAATTGTAAGTTCTTGTTCTAGTCTATAATAATTTTATGTATCAAAATAAAACGATCGACTCTCACAGTACGATGCCTTATCGTCAGTCGAGGGGGCATGGCAAATGTAACAAAATTCGTTGCGTATAGGAGACGGATCGTTCGATCAAATATGCGTAAAATTAATTTCCATTGCGTATAATGCGCATGATTTTGCATCACCGCGAATAATGGTCCGTCATTCTGAGCAGTTCTCAAATCCGGGAATTAAATGATAAATTTAATGAGACGTCAACTAGAAAACAGTACATTTAGACTAATTGAATCACTATGGGAATATCAATAGATGGACCAAATCTGACACTGTTTACTTTGAACAAGCAGTCACCAATGGGGAAATTACAAAGACAGGAGAATTCTACTCCTCTGAGAACAGAAGTGACACAGGTTACTCAGCTGTTATGCATAATAGAGGCAAAGTTATCTTCAACCTTATGTGTTGGACTTTTGTTTGTTTTGGTAGTGGTATGGTGATGATGCAATGAAGCTTTTGAAAATGGATTTCATTTTGTAGTAAACACTACAACTGACTTGAAACATCTTGAAATTTGCTGCAATTTTGTACAGAAAGATTTTGTTTTGTTACACTCTTTCAGTATTTGTGTTGAAAAGAGCTATTTTAGTAACTATTTAGGACAAACTATTAAAAAACTAATTTTTTGACACAGGTAAATTTGGCTTAATTCTGTCACTATTTGAACATTAAGATATCAAAACTCACTTTGACACTGCAGTTGTGTTGAAATTCACATGATTAAAATGGGTTAAAATGGCTTTAAAAAAGTGCCACCAAAAGCCACCATTTCAAGATGCAAATTTCAAAAGCTCCTAGCACCCCCCCCCCCCCCCACCCCCCCCCCCCCCCGCGTGTGTGCGCATGGCGGATGCAGTGCTTCGCTCCGCTCAGCAATAATTCCCCCTCTTGGGACAAAATCCTGGGGAGAACACTGAAATGACAGACAATACTAAGTTTATCGTGCAGTTATATCTGCTTTAACAATAGTTAATAGTTCCTATAATGGGTGCTGCAATTGTGATGGTTGGTGGAGCAATTTTAAATGCAACTGCCTTTGTTGGGAGCTGGTATACTAACTGGTGACACAAAAATAGAACATGAAAAAGAATTGAAGAGGCATAATTTAGCTTTGGAAAAATTTAATTCAATAAAGATCATGAAGTATGGTTAGAACACAGACAAAAAGTAATGGATTTTATAGCAAAACAAAGAAATTTAGATATCCATGCAAAATAAAATCTGATTATAAGATGGTCCTTCGACGACGACAGTGGCCATTTCGGACGAGCAGATAAACTTTCTGTTGGCCCTCTTGTTGACGAAATACACAGTAACACTATACCGGTACCTTTGCAAGTACCATCAACCCTGTTCACGTTCTGGTAATGCCCCGGACAAATTCCTTTTGTCAGGTACGACCTTTGAAGATGTATGGCTGTTGGTCTAACTTTTTCTTGATTTTGAACCAGTATATCACACCGAAATAGTCATTTTCATTGTGTTGCAAACAATACATCTTGGCTTTGAAATTCTCGCATCCTCTGTCAGTCAAAAAATCACTGTCTTCATACCTGGCACTTGGCTACACACGCTGTAATGTAAAATAAAGAAATTTATAACTACAGCACTTGGATGGTTCATACTTTAAAAGTGGCATAAAATAACACAATGCGATTAGTATTTGACTCAAGAGGTGCAACACCCCCGCCAGGACGATAAACAAGAAAAATGAAATGAGTATTTAAAATATGTTAATACTCTTACCAGAACTTTGTCTTGGAGCAATCATGCATTTAAAATTTACAAAGGTGCTAATTTACATAAATGTGCATGTAATTTACATAATATCTATTTTAGCATATACGCAGTTAAATATTATATGTAAGTTAATAGGTGGCCAATGCAATTCTGAAATGGTGCAACATTGATACGACGCGCTGTACGCTGACGTTGCCAGTACACTTGCCCTAAAGTTTGAAAATATGTATCTCAGCTTATATTGCATAATTTTTTGTTGCAAAAAAGTATTAAAAATGAGACTAATTGTTGTATATTCGTGAGAAATTTCATTGAATATAAGCGTTTTAAAGTTTATCTATCACGACGGTAAACTTGCCACTTTATGCTGAACGCACCACCCTCAGAAATGTGTGTTGGATCTGTACATGCCGCGCCGCGGCACCCACTTTTTCCATCTTGCAGCTACCTATTCTTATATGGAACTGGAATACATGTTTACATCTAGCTACGATAACCATATTTGGCAATCATTCAGGAGATCATACCATTTTGTATAGGTGTACGCTTTTTGTGTGTTCCCTTGCTGGATTTCAAGACAATAACAGGTTAGTAGATCAGTCAAGTTTGGCATTTAATGCTAATTTTGTCAGTTATTTAACTAGTTTGTTGTGAAATTTCATGAAAATTAGTTGACATGAACACATGTTAATCTAGCGAAAACTTTTGTGTTGATTCCAGCGTTGTGATTGAAGTATTCACCAGATTTAAACTGAGTGCCTCCCGTAAGGGAATCACTAATTATGCAAATAACTCATTAAACTTAAAAAAACTATCATGGTAACAGGCTTTGCTTTTTGGACAAGCATGCTTTCTTAGGTTAATGTATGTAAGAGTGTATGATATTGCTTAATTACTGAATATCGTTCATTATTCAAAATACTCTTTAAAGAAAAAGTTGTAGCAACAAACTTCATAGGTGTGTATTATTATGGTTGATGTACATATCATATTATACAAAATTTGAAGGTTACATTTTTAAGATACAACCTAGTTACCTAAAATCATTAATTATGCAAATTTTTCATTAAAACTAAGCTATATAAAAGATTTTATTGGACATATCCGCTTTGTTATGGTTAACATGTGTACTAAATTGTATTGAAATTGAAGTATGCATTCTTAAGATATAGCCTGATTACCAAAAATCATTAATTATGCAAATTATTCATTAACACTGTAAGGTACATCAACTAACTTTATAGGACATACACAATTTGTTATGGTTAGTGTATGTACTGAATTGTATTGAAATTAAAGTATGCAGTCGTAAGATATAGCCTAATTACCAAAAATAATGAATTATGCAAATTATTCATTAACGCTGTAAGATACATCAACGAATTTTATAGGACAAATGTATGTTATGTTTAACGTATGTACTAAATTGTATTGAAATATGCATTCTTAAGATATAGCCTAATTACAAAAAATAATTAATTATACAAATTATTCGTTAACGCTGTAAGATACATCAATGGATTTTATAGGACAACTGTATGTTGTTATGTTTAAAAAAAATACTAAATTATATTGAAATTGAAGAATGCAGTCTTAAGATATTGCGTAATTAGTTGATTTCATTAATATGCAAATTTCTCTAATTAAACATTAACGAATCTAGCTCAAAACCTAATCAGGTCTAGCTATTACCCTAAAGATTATATATCCCAAATTTCATTACAATTGAGCCAGCCGATTTTTCGAAAATGATGACACAGACAGACAGACACACATTCCCCTTTTAATACCTCCCGTACCCTTACAGAGGTAAAAATGGCAGACATGGACTCGCTCAGCGGCACAAGTGAAGGTCCTTGTAACGTAGACGATGTACTGATTGTTTTGCCCAGTTGCAGTAAATGTAGGTATTCATGTTAATCATTTAATGATAGCTATATTTCTAGCGGATTTGTGAATTTTATATATCATCTACCATCCTGATGGCTATATTTCACATTGTCGGATACATTCACAATGCAGAGAATTGATGATCTATCTACACATAGCCCTTCAAATTGAGTATTTTCATATACTTTTAGGCGTACATTGTCGTAGATTTTGTACATTCATAGACATTTTGTCTAATGGCTTATCTTACTTTATGTTTTAAAAAAGCAGATTACGTTTTGTATGTTTAATTGTCATTTATTTGTAATTTCTTCCAGCTGATTTGACTTTATGGAAAAGTGGAAACTATTATTCAATCTATTCAAAATGCTGGTCTCCCCATTACCAAGACCCTGCCACGCGTTTTGAAGAAAGTATGCCTGGAAGTTACAATCCCAACAAATTTATTTTGTTTGTTAAGGAAAATAAAAAAGGTTAATTCATCAGGCGATCTCGCCCTTCTTAGTCAACCTGTGTCCAAATTACAACCTAAGATTGACAGTGTTGGTCTAAGCTGGGAGGGAGTGGGTGTTACATGTGAAACATTAGTATCTGGTGATTTCACTCCCAATTTCAAGCTGACAAACCGAATGGTAGTTGAACTTTACTTGTTCCGCCAGAAACACAACTACAGGTGGTTTGATGTTACCAATTGGATAACACATCTTCTTTGTTTGGAGACAATGCCATTAGTTGAATCAATAAGATCATCAGTTCAACATGTAATGAAAATGAAATCTCAACTGCGTTTAAAGGAAAGGAGACGAGGCAAGAAGCATTTTTAGAAAGTGAATGAGATACCAAAAAAAAAGACAAAATAAAAACTTCAACATTGATGAGTAGTAACAACCAACCTACAATGACGTTAACACTCAGAACCAACATGATGATGATGAAATAGAAATATTAGAATCACTCGTCGTGCAGTACACAACAGGAGAACTACTTGTACAAAAGTGTAATGAGCTACAAATCAAGTACACAGAAGACATGGAATCAAAGGACAAACAGTTGATGGAAGCAAAGGCAGAACTAGAAAAGATGACTGGTGAATACCACAAACTAACAAAAAAAAAACATCTTGAAGCAAGGGAAAAGTTATCCCAACTGAATACAAGAAATATCAACAAAAAAATTAAGAGATAAAAATATAGCAAAGCTTGAGAAGGAGATAGAAAACACGAAGACAGACCATAGTGCACAGATTGATATGATGGAGAGAGAGAGAGAGAGAGAGAGAGAGAGAGAGAGAGAGAGAGAGAGAGAGAGAGAGAGAGAGAGAACCTTTCAGTTGTTGAAGAAATAAGAAGTCAACATCAAAGAGAAGTAGAGGATGTGATCGCAGTAAATGGTGCAGTGATGGAGGAAATGGAGACTGAAAACAAGAAAGTAGCTGTACAAAATGAGAGGCTGGAAGAGAAATATGAGATTGAAAATAAAAAGAAAAGGTGTGCACAACAAGATCTATCTTGTCAGAGACAGAAAATTAGGAAAATCGAAGATCAATATGAAACTGAAACTCCAAAATAAAAATAAAGAGCTTGAGATTAATAGTGTGAACTTACAAACCATCATATCTGAACTGGAGTAAGAAAAAACACTAGCATCTTTTCAGGACGGAAAATACAGATGAAATAAGACTTACCTGCTATGAACTGCTGAGACTTGGAGTTAGTACAAGGAATGTCACAAACATAATTGAAACAGTTTAAAATTTAAGTGATGTCAAATTAGATAGACTTCCAAAAGTGTCAATTATCAAACTGATGAATGTAGAAGCAAATGTCCTTGCAAAACGTCAAGCTGCTGAAGCTATAATCAGTGATACAAACCACACTCTCATGTTTGATGGGACTTCCAAACATGAGAAAAAGATTCTTGATTTTGAAGTTTCAACCAAAGAAGGGTCCTTCACTGTTGACTTGCATGATGTCATTGGTGGTGATACACAAACACAAATTGAATCAAGAAAGACTATAAAACGAGCTAGCTAGTGTACTCAATACTGACAATAGTGATAATGAAAGTACATCTAAATTACTACTCAGTAAAATTAAAAATACCATGTCAGATAGACATATTGTCAACAAAACTTACATAAAACAGTTAGAAACTTGGAGAAAAGAAATACTACCTGATGTTATTGATGGATGGCAAGGTCTGAATGCAGATCAGAAGGCTTCATTGGTTGAAGTGAATGATTTCTATTATGGTCTGCATTATATTGTGGGAATGGCTGATTATGTAGAGTCAGCCATGAAGGAAATTGACCAGATAGAAGGAGCCACTCTGGGAATGGCACTGCTGCCTGAGTTCAAAACATGGAACTTAAGTACCCAGTCCAGTGCATACAGGCTCATCAGAAATGTATGCAAGACATTTTCAGGGGGAAGAAATGCCAACCAACAAATAGGACAGCCTGAAACTTTCAGAGCACTGTTGGAAGGTAAGAAGTGCTATTTGAAGGACTTTGTTGGAAATCGTTTCAACATATTGTTTGAAAATGCTAGTGCTGTATATTTTCACAGGACAACATTAATGAGTCTACTTGAACAGTCTTACAAATCAAATAAGATGTTACGCGCCAACAATTCAGATCTTCATTGTACAGTAACATCAACAGAGTTCGGGCACTCGGAAGACTTGAGAAAGTTGTAACTTCTCCCTTGTGGAAATTATTGGACAGTAGAAAACATATTCTCGAAATGAATAAGTACTATACCTGCCTTCTGGATCGCTTGTATGAATGGAAAGATAAACCATGTGATCTACTTGACCGTACTACCTGTTTGAAGATTTCCTACCTGTCTGGGATGAAATCTATGATGCACTGATGACAACAACATCTGAGGAGGAGACTGAGCTGACAGAAATGGTTCTTGGTGTTCTTTGTAGTTCCCTGCTAGTTGTCACAGAGAAAATGCTGGCTGACCACCTACCTGGAGGGAGGTATCATACCTATTCTGAGGGTGTTCATCTTGAAACCCATAATACTGTTCCAAAGACCAATATTTCTACTGATCATGAACACAGCTTTGGTTGCCTAGACAGACTTCTCACGGAAAAACCTAATGCTTCTACTGTGGCTGTAGAGGGTTTAATTCTCTTTGCCAACAACAAAACTAGCAAGTGGTTACAGAATATGGATGAGAAGAAAAGAAGTGATGTTATCTCACTAGCAAGAAAGAAAGCACCGCTGTTTGTTGAAAACTACAAGGCTAGAAAAAAAAAGTATAAGAGAGGGTCGTCTACAAATGTTGAAGTTGAAAGTAGTAGCAAAGGAGAAGAAAGAGCAGAAACAACAAGACACTAAACAAAGTTTGTTGGACAGAGTAACTGAAGTTGGTGGACAGTGTAAAAGTCAAAATAACATTGATAGGTTGGTGTATGAAAAGAATGAAGGACAGAAAAAACAACTTCTGAAAGAAAGATCAAATCAACTTTTACAAACTCATTATCCAAGTGAAAGGTGCACCGTAAGAATTGATGTTCAGAGAACAATGAACAAATAGACACATATCTGACAATAGAGCAACGGAAACAGAAAATGCTAGACTTGAAAAACAAGTTACAACAGAAAGCTTTAGAGCAGACACAGAAAGACCACACTTTTGTTTCTGTTGGTCTGCCTGTCCCTATGTGTCTGTGTTTCAACCCATCACACAGCATTCAATATAAAGAAAGAATGACATGGGGATAAACCTTCATATAATTTTATACCTTTTGCCTAACTTTCTGGGAGCATAACTAAATTGTATTTATCTAAACAGACTTTGGTTCAAAACAGTCAGGCCTGAAAGGGTTAAATTTCAATGATTTGATATTTTAGTACAACCAAGGTTTGCGGATAAAATGCCGACTCGGCATATTTTCAGCCAAGGCCATAAAAGTGAAAATGATATTTTGACAAAAAAGTAAATGAAACTTTTTATTATTTAAGTCAATTATACTGAGTTTGAAAGAAATTCTGTTTTCAAATTTTTATTACATATTGTATATTCATTTCAGAGACTCAACAGTTGGTAGTGTCTATGAACACTTTAATGATTATTGATTTTCCAGTGATTTAGAAACAACACAAAGAAACTATAAAAACAATTAAAATTAATTTTTCTGCATTTCTAGACTACAATTACAACTTAAATAATAAGTACAGAAAATGTCATAGGGTTGCAGTGTGTAGTTCAAAAGATATGGTCTGCCAAATATGACAAAAACTCATCAAAAACGACTTTCATTTTTTCTGGTTTTTTGTGGAAAATCAGCTTACATAGATATGATAAATACCAAGATTACACATCACTTTTACCTACAGGTAAATGAAGTACTGATGTGTAACTGGAACCAATTTTATTTCATTTTGTGCTATGAGTTACACCTGTTTAAAAACTTGAAAAACTCCATTATGTCATGTGTATTTGTACGGTGCCGGTGGCCATTTTGAATATATGATTAGCAAAATCTAGCAATTTTACATCAAAAAATTTCCAGGAAATTTTGAGGAACCATAATTCAAATTCTCCTGTCACAGAAACCTGTTCCTGTGTTGAAATATCTAGGTTTCAGTTATTTTAAGTTAATTTGTTTTCCTAATAAATGGATTTAAAAATCATGAAAACTACAATTTTTACATCAATATTTCAGGTACTAAACAATTGTCACGGAAAATAGCCATATTTTCGACACAAAAAATACTGTAACTTTTGAAATAATTAACCTATTTTCTTGATGTTTGTTTTATGTTGATCCTCTAAGTGTTCTCTTTCCAAATCAATAATAATATTGTCCATAAATACAACTTTAAAAAATGCATTGGCCACCCTAATAATAATATAAGGTCAGAAAAAAAATGATGGTCAACGGGTAACCTAACCCCATCACATTGGGTAGGTAGGTTTCATTTTTTCACAATAATAAGATATGATGTGGTCTTATTTCTAGCTTAAATATTACATAACATTTCTGGTACACATTGATCTGACTATTGCATTTTTAAAAGACAAAACAATTACCTTCCGATAGAGCCTTCGGCCTCCGTAAATAGCATGTGATTCTGGTAACTCACAGTCCCTCGGGTGTAATAAACGGATGCATTTAAAATATGTTAATACTCTTACCAGTTTGATAAAAATATCTTCGATTTCTGGAAGATCATGGATATTCAACTCTTCCGTCGGAAGTTGAAGCGTGTTGTTGTCCGTGGCACATGTACTGGCAGTAGGTTGTGTCCAGCAGGGAACTGTTTGGTTTGAATCGATATCCATATCGTAGTCATTTCATTTGCACTTCTCGGTATGCCCTGTAGTGTAAATAAATCAATATATAATTTATAAGTAATTGTGGTATGCTATGATTTTTTTAAAGTGAAGTTTTCTTGAACTCGACACTCACGCATCCACATAACAATCAACAGATATATACAAAACAAAAAAATACATGTACGGATCCAAGTAATTAGTTAAACTAAACTAAATTTAATGTACTATAATAGATTATATATATCTTACCAGTGCAGTTATGATGTCTCCAAGAAGATCAACATTACTATTAGATTCTTCTGAGTCTTTACACACTCTGTGCTTCTTTTGAGTTTAACGTGCGCCTTTTTCATGAGATACATTTGCATAATTGTAAATTGCAACACTGTAGGTAGATTTGCCAGGAAAGTAACTATAGTTGTTTCCTATGACGTTCGCACTTACAGTGTGTTACTAATTTCCCTTTGCACGGAGTATACACCCTTCCTTTTTCTCTTGTTACTGCAAAAGGCTATATCACTGTTTGCGTGCTGCAATTTACCCCCCCCCCCCCCCGTCCGACATGATTTTAGAGAATAAATATTTTCCGGTTGTAAATGTGTGATTGGATTTGAGTTTAACTTCAACTGGTCTACATCTTTATCTACGTCTCTTAAAATACTGTTCTTCTTTTGAGTTTAACTATTGTTAACTAGTTTGGCTATTAAAACTTCTATTAATGTATTATAGAACTAGGTCGCTTTCTGACGAAGAAGCAAGTGACGTCACATGTACACAAATTGACGCTCTCGATTATCAATTCAGTCTTTTACATGGGGATTCTTTCTACTCTATGACGATGTTCTTGAATATGCGCCTCGAACTGTCAAGTATCAGACAATGTAACATGCCATGATGTTATTCAGGATTCGAAATTCAGTTTTTTTTCTTGGTAGCTCAAGTTAAGTGGACTAGCTCGCACCATTTAAATTTGGTAGCCCATATGCATGCATTCCTAAATTAATGGTGTTAATGTATTTATGTAATTATTATGATGTATTGAATTCGATGATTGATTTAATAAATTGAGAGGTCATATATATGTATTTTACGCCATATTTGACATTGGGGACGCAATTTTTGGATATAAGCTTATATGTCTCTGGGGACGTATCATAAAGAGGGACGTACGAGGCTTACTGTACAGTGTTAGCTAACAACCTACGGTTATTATTTTACTGAAGTTGGGTGCATGTGGTCGCAGTTCTAACTTGTAAGGGGTACGGTAGACCATTCGATATCCTGGGGAGATTGGTGGAGAGTCATTATTTTTTTTCGATATTCGATATCCTGGGAAGATTGGTGGAGAGTCATTATTTTTTTTCCTCACCTGCTTGCCTGAGAATTATTTTTTCTCTCCTTCGCCTATGTTGGCAACTTTTTTTTTCTTTGCTTCTTTGAGATATCCGGATTTTTTTTACGTCAATGTTGAACACCTTCATTTGTTTGTCGATACCTGTAGTGTGACTGTGTCTGAAATAGGAAGTATATCATCCCTTTTGACAAATTCATACTGAAAAGACTATAACAATTTAGATTAAGTTCTTTTATAAACTATCTAATAGTATGAAGATTACCATTACAAAACCTTCAAGTTCACTTTTGCCTCTAAGTGTAAGATAAGTGAAGCACTGCCCACTGATTGTGAAACAGCCAAACACTTACATGGCATGTTCTGTAACTAGTGTATGTGGTAGCTAGGTAATATATGTATTATATGTATAATTTTATGTATAGTTATGTTTGAACCCTTACATGAAGTAATATTTAAACCATTTATGAAATTTAAGAAACAGAGACAAGAACAAATATATATATGTACCACAGGCTAACGAAACTGACTGATCCCTGACATGTGTTTCAAACTGTTTATCATTATTTGACAAGTGTCCTGGTTGGAGAGGTGCGAGCAGGTTGAACAGTATGCTTTAACTTGTGCATCATTTCCCTGCCAAGACATTTTTTTTCTCCTAGCAGCAGTGGTCCATCTTTTTTTTCCATCACCCACTCATATCCGGATTTTTTTTTTCAAGCAAATCCATTTAGCATCTTTTTCCCCCCGGAATCTTCCAAGCCTCCCCCCCCCCAGGATATCAAATGGTCCACCCTTAACTAGCTAAATCTGGTGCAGTGAGACATGTAAAATTCGAATATGATTTATCGTATAGAAAACGTATAAACAATTTCATGTGCCCCATGGCCTTTTCCTGATGTAGAGAGTGCGTCTTGGGTAGTTTAGAAACTATGTGCTGTTATCATTATATATCCACGTGATTGGTTACATATTAGCAGACTGGTTAAACAGGGTTTGCATCAATATTACGGCAAAGCGATGACAAATAGAGTCTAAGACCACATCGGCAGACGATCTATGCTGAAAACTTCACTCAGACAAATTCAAACCATCACGTCACCAATTCTCATTCTTTTCAGCTTTGCTTTGCTTTGATTACGTGAATTTACCATTCACCACTACATGCTCTCAAGGGGCTGCATGAGCATGGTTCACACGTAATTGTTCAAGAATAAACGAATCTGTAGGTGTATACTAAGTTAACTGTTCTCATCAACAGCATAAAATTTTATCAAACACCATTACAACTGTGTCTCTGTGAAGTTGAAAGTTAAAGCTGTCATTCATGTGATGGAATTTAGTTTGTGTATTGCACTGCTGAGCTGTACCATAGTGTAAGGTGTACTCTGACTCCGAGACTAGAGCCGAAGCGCATATTGATTACCATGGAAAATTGAAAGTCCAGAAAGATGACATTAAATCGCTATACAGAATATTGTTGCATAAATGTTTTGCTGTGACATTTTGGAAGTACAAGCTGTGTATACGATGTACGGAAGAATGACGTGTACAGTGAACATGTATGATGTAAACATTTATAATGTATTTCGCGTACATTTGAGATACAGGTAGTGTGGATGCAAGTTTGGAAAAGCCCCCCCATAATGGGATTTTGGCGAAAACGCTTGCCACGGGATGCATGGCGTGTGTCATTGGGTAATTGTTAACATGTAAAGGGGGAGCACTTGGTGAGAAAGGGACGGATATTTATGTAGCAAAATACACTTGTTAACAATGCAAACGAAATATACACACATTATACGACAGAGTCTAGTTCAATTCAAATTGTATTTTTTTATTGTTATTACGTACGGACACTTTTGTTCATTTCTATTGAGTGAAATGTTTTATTCAAAATTGTGATGACGCAACTTATTCATTAAAAATTGAACTTGTTCATTGTTCTTTACAAAATTCCTTTTGATACAACTCATCTCCATTTTCATTTGCAACATCATATTTCGCATGGTTTCATGTTTTTCATGGAGATCTCTATTTTCGGCTTTTAGTGAGTCAATTTCCGCATCTTTTTCGACAAGTAAACTTTCCAGTCTCAACACAGTTTCTGTGACATTTTCTCTGTTTTCAGTCGTGAGTCGGTGTAATTGTTCACCCTTTTCACGTAGTGAAATGGCTTGTTTCGAAATTGTCTCAGCCATTCCTTTAATGGCCTGTCCGATGACAGGCGCATTTGAACCAATTTCATTTAAGGCTGTACTAATCTTGTCGCCAGTACATCTTGTTAAACGTTGGTCGGCATGTAGGCGAATCATTCTTTCGATCTCTGACCTTTCTTTGCCCAAATCCATAATGCGCTGAAACCAATTTTCTCAACGTTTTGGTTATGATTTCGTATCTGAGTATCTTAGTCACACTAAGAATATCATCCTCATACTGAACATCTCAAGAATGAACCTCAGTTCGGTGATTATTATCAACCTTCTAACAATATGAAAATATACAAATACCTTTATTAGCTCTACTGTCAGCGAAAGCTGAAAGCGTAGCTCTAGGTATTAGGTGGGTATAGAGTATAAAGTATAAGTGAATCATAGGTGTCCGTCAACTTTTTTTTATTTTCATCATCTTCTCCAAAAGTAACAGTCAGAATACTTCGATATTTGGTGTGCATGTTCCCTGGGGGAGGCTATACAGATTTGTTCATGCCAAGTTGATCTGTCATTTTCAATTTTTTATGATTTTTTTCCAAAAATGATATTTTTATCATCTCCTCAACTTCTACTTGTCAGATTGCTTTGATATCTGGTGTGTTGATGCGCAGAGGGTAGCTTACTCAGATTTGTTAATTCCAAGTCAGCACATCTTCTTTTCTATTTTTGATGATTTTTTTTTGTAATTTAAAAAAATGAATATGTTAATGAGCATTATGGCTGATGCCATATTGGAAATCAGTCCACGAGACTTTAAGTAAACTGTCACTTTTCAAAAGACACTATTGACGTCAAACAAGCATTGTAATATGTGCTATAGTCATAATTCTACGCATTGGGCGCCCAAATGACATGTGTTTGTTCAAAACTGAGTTGTAAACTTCAAATCCAAATTCTGCACCCCTTCTACATAATCAGCCAGTCCGCAACACCCTCATTTGCATGCATCATGTGCATTTATCCTTCAGATTGCGACCGTTTACTCTTTGAACGGCTGCTCACAGGCCTTATTTTTGGGTGTTTTCAACTCACTGTAACTTGCACTAGATTTTGTTGAGAATTATAAATATTGCGAAATGTCAAGTACAAGGTTTAAATACAATGGAATGATGAAAAAAAATTGGCCAAGTCTGCTGACAGGCGCCGGTCACGAGACACTCCATAAATTAAAATATCAGACGATGTTATGTCTACTACAAGTTCAATGTTTAAGTTGTTGACTTGGTAAATTTGTTAGAAAATTGAAATTCGAATTGCCTCAAAATTATTTTAGATCCCTAGTTTATTTCATTCATCATTAAAATTTTCCAGGGTTAAAGCTGTAAGACACTGGAATTATTTATAGCCAACCTCAAAAATCATTTTTCTTCTTTTTCTTGTGTGCATTTCCCAGTCATTATTTTTCTGAGATTTTGTGTAATTTTTCATTACAGTAGATTTTTTTAATAAAATGGTGACTGTGGTATAAAAATACAATATCTTACCAACTTTTTGTGTAAAATTTGTTTTATAGTGAGACATCGTATGAAACCACTAACCACTTTAAATCACTAAAACAAAACTGCATAGTGAAGAGCTGAACAACTGAACCACTTATACATGTTACCAAAATAAAAAATAAAAAGAACAGCGGAGCTATTCTGACCGATAGGTCACTTGTTTAGCTAGTGGTGGAATATTATTAATTTATTTAACAAAAAATATATATAGATATAAAATTATAAAATGGAAGAAGTACGTCAATTGTGTTATCAGAAGAAAGAAAACATGTGATTGTACAAACATTTGTGGTATATTCTTTGGAAAATCTAATTGCTCACAATGTTGTTATTTAATGTCAGACATGAACTGGTATGATGTAAAAAGTAAAAATATTTATAATCCTAAAAATCACATGAAAAAAGTTTTTGGGAGGTATAATCTCGATTATTCTCTTTTATCAAGTGTTACAATAATATTTTCATCACTCAATGAAGTTCATACAGAGCCAACATGATGTCGATCACTCAACTTTAGCATTATCATAAAAGCAATTCTATTATACTTAAAAAAAAGTATTGGGAAGCAGCTAAAATACCAGAGTTGAAAATAGATAAAGACAGTTGCACAGAACAAAATCCTTAAACAGTTTTGGGATAAATGGAATACAAAATACCCAGAGATAAAATTTAGTTGGTGGCGTTTACATTGGCGTCAAATATTTTCGAAGGTTTTGTATTAAATAAATAAAAATATAAGTGTATACAAATATTTCACATCGACAATGAACAAAACCAAATAACTAACAAAGTACAATGACAAAACAATTTAAACAAAAAGACTTTACTGGATTATTCAGTCAATCTATGATGAAACCGGATATGTCAGTTTTTGATAACGCTGCAGAACAATGAATGAAATCTTATTGTTAACTTCAGTTCAAAATTTAAAATCAAACTATGGTCTTGCTGCTATTGGTGAATTTCAAGGTTCCAATGGTGAATTCAAAAGCTGGCTTTCAGCAAGAATGATAGACGAGCGCCCTAAAAAACTTTTACCAATTTATGTTGTTTCTTACGGATTAGTTCCATCTCATACAAATCCAAACAGAATGTATTTTAAATATGCAATGGTAGCCCCGGAGCTACAAGCATCAAACGGTCTTATACCTATTCCAAAAAAAACGTAAGAGTAAAGTATATAAAAAAAAAACATTAAAAAAAACTAATAATGTAATTTTACATTAACCTATTCTTTTTATTCCGTTCAATTGATTATCTTAAAGGTCATGGAGGTGAAGGACGATGATGTCATACACAGTTGAGCCTATTGATATGTAAATGTATTGACCTTTGAACCCTCCGAACAGTATGTTGCGCCTGTAAGATCCCTATTTAAACAATGGCCGGAAGTAGTAATAACCTAAGGTCGTTGTCCTCTAAAGGGTGAAGAGGGTTGCCGTTCACTGTCGTTTCAGATACCCTTAACTATAAAACGACAGTGAAAACAAAGACCATGTTTGTATGCACTAAAATTTGATATAGATTAAACAATTTTTTTTTAAAGTTAAAATGCTTAATTTATGGGTATGTCGTTCTAGTGGTCCAGAACCACTATTTTTATTACTACATACATACATACATACATACATACATACATACATACATACATACATACACACACACACACATACATACATACATACATACATACATACATACATACATACAATGTCAAACTGTTTATTTGAATTTGAATTTCCTTATAACATGATGGATTTAGCATATTTCAAGAGGAAGGGTTAACACTGAATGCAGTTTATTCCAGTAAAATTTGAAATTAGATGGTATTAGCTGAATCAAAGCTTGATGGAGCCAAGTGGGGTGGGTAATTCAAGGACCAAAAGACTGTTTTCTGGTGCTTTTTCTAAAATGTCAAATTTTGAGTAGCCCCCCATTCACTCCCAAGTTTGTGAGTAATCCCCCCTTAAACTCCCCAGTTTTTGAATGAACCCCCCCCCCCGGTCGTAAAGAAGGACTGCTCCCTAACAAGTATCCAGGGACTGCCACCACCAGGTGTAAGATATACTTTTTATACTATATATCTGTATAAATATTAGTTAGACTCAAATAGGCCAAAATATACTTCACTGATCATGACAATGAAGTAAATAGCCCTTAATTAACTTGACACAATTTAACGACTTTTAGTGTTTTTATATCATTGTATGATCCTTTATAGATGTAGCAAGTTTTGTTGAATTTGCTATTTGGTGCAGCCGTTGTGCCTATATAGCCCCATTTATATCATTAATTACGCAAATTATCATGAATTATGCAAGCCACTCCCACCAAAAACTAATAAGCGCTAGGGTACAGCCTGACTATGCCACATCGTAAATTGTAGAACATTATTTCTTTCACTACTTTTTGAGATATCAGTGGAACAAAATTTCTGCACAGACAGACAGAAACATCATTACGTGCGACATCAGCTTACATACGGGAGCTAGTAAAATATACCCTAATATATTTGTCAATACAAAATGATTGATAAGTCGTTGAAACGATGGTTCGTATACGATAATCGATCTTTACTTTTCAACAGGCCGATATCTGATTTTTACCTCCCGTAAGGGTACGGCGGGAGGTATTAAAAGGGGGATGTCTGTCTGTCTGTCTGTCCGTCTGTCTGTCTGTCAGTGTCATCATTTTCTTTAAAAAGTTTGGCTCAATTATAATGAAATTTGCTACGCATCTTCTATATGCTAATGGTAAGAACTGATTAGATTTTGATAACATCCAATGAACATTAATGACTTATTTGCATAATTAATGGTTTTGAGTAATTAGGCTATATCTTTGGAATGCATACTTCATATTCAATATAATTTGGTGCATATGTTAACCATAACAAGATGCATATGTCCTATAACGTTTGAGTTAGCTTAAAGCTTTTACGAATAATTTGCATAATTAATGAACTTCGATAAATCCGCTTTATCTTAAGAATGCAAGCTTCAAATTTCATATAATTTGGTACATATACCAACCATAACAATGTGCACAAGTTTGTTGACATAATCTTTTTCAACAAAATTAAAACAATCACTCAGTGAGTGAGTGACCCTGCCTGTTGTGAGGGTGATATCAATTACATATGACCTGAGCTGTTTTAATACTGGCGTCTATCTCTTCACTTCTCCCATACCAAACCTCATTCAAAACTTCAACACAACCTTTTAATATCACTGAATAAAAAAAATAACGGATGTATCATGATAAATCCCTTTGCCTAAGTTAAATATTCAAAGACCAGAAAGTGGGTCATTAGACGGGAAACTGGCGACACACAGACCAAAATATCATCCGATGGTAACCTTTGAACTTTGATCTGGCGACCCATCAGTGTAAGTGTTTATGACAATATCATTACTCTAGTGTATTGGACGATAACTTCGGATGAAAAGTTAACCGCCGCGTTCATCTGTGAGGTAAATAGTTTGCAAATTTAACTGAGAACTTGGAAAGTGGGTGTAGTTTTCTTAAACTTTGAACGAATGTGGATCACTTCTGTTTTGGCATCATTCAAAACCAACCGATTTTCAATCATCCATTGACGAATATCATCAATACAACGTTCAACTACGAATCGATGGCACACTAACAACTTTGAACGAATGTGGATCACTTCTGTTTTGGCATCATTCAAAACCAACCGATTTTCAATCATCCATTGACGAATATCATCAATACAACGTTCAACTACGAATCGATGGCACACTAACATATGTCATATACAATTGAGTGTCATCGGCGCATAACATTAAGCCCAGCGCGTGTTTAATGATTATGTCCTCTAATGGTGCCGCATGCGCATAGAGTGTGATCAGTATTGGGCCGAGCCCACTCCCCTGTGGAACACCACAAACAAACTTAGGTCACTTGGTTCTGATAACACAGCATCAATGCCGAACCGATGTTCCAACCGATACAAAAATAGCTTATGATCAAATAGATCAAATAGATCAAATGCTGAGGTCAAATCCAGTAATGAAAGAATGGCTTCTTTATGATCATCGAGTGCAAGTAAAATATCATTTTGGACTCTCAGTAAGGCACTTTCTGTACTGTGATGTTTTCTATAGGCCGATAGGAATCTAGAATACAATAAAAACTGACTAAAATACTGATCTAATTGAATTTCAGGAATTTATGCTAAAAAAAATGTTAGAAATAGGTCTATAATTAGATAAAACGTTTTAGAGTCGAAACTGGCTTTTTTTCAATAAAGGTCGAACGAAAGCTTGCTTGTAAAATTTAGGAACTGTACTCGAGTGAAATGAAGTATTCACGATTTTGACTAGATCTTGTATCACATCGGGAAGGCACAGTTTCAATAGTTTGGTCGGAATAGGGTTCAGTGCACAGGATTTCGGGTATATTGCTTCAATAATTTCAGTAAGACTGGCTTTGGTGACATGGGTGAACTCCGTAAAAGAATATGGCAGTAACCCGTTGACCTTTTCGGAAGCTTAGGGATTTTACTTGAAAAGAAATCGGAGAATGACTGAGCCAATTCAGCTTTGTGGTCATGAATAGGTAACATTGAAGCGGACGGGTTCTTGTCACCTATTGAAATTGAATCGTCAATGATGCATATAGCCCAGTGTGATCAGCTGCTTCAATACGAGTCCTGTGATGTGATGCAAGTGCCTTATTGCAGAGTCTGTTATAGGTACAGAAAGTTGATATTACTGTGAGTCAAACTATTCCATCGATCTATACATAAATTACATATTTTTTCAGCCCCAAATTGCCTCTGATTACACTCACTGTCGCAGTTTTCGGACAGGGTCATGTTATTCGACGATCACTATTGGATAAACACTGCAAAAACGTAACACCCATAATTTTGTTTAGACATTTTCCTTATGGTCTTTTTCAACGTGGTTTAAAGTCAGAAATAACTTTGTGGGTGACGTAGTCCCCGCATTTATAACCTTACATCGATGACTTAGTAATCAGATGACAGTATTAGTAATTGCACACGCACTTCCACGCTGATTTACGTATTTGTCGTGTATGTTATGAATAACGCCACTCCGTTTGATTTAAATATTGGGCAAAAACTTTGACATTGTGGTATTTTAATCACCGTTACACTAAAGTTCATTGTTTTTGCAAAGAAATTAGCATGAACACTACTGTCCTACTACAGAATTCGACCCTGGTATGGGATTCGATCACAGTTAAAACGCTTGGCAGTATATGTCGTGGGCGCGCAAACGTGAACACTGTCCGATATCTGAGACACTTCTTTGCTCCAGATACGTACCATATTTTCGCTTAAAAAACACCTCGATTTCACGGAAAATGTCGTCTCGTTTGAACTGAGCACTGGGAGACAAATATTAATGAGATATTTGTAGATTTATATGAGAGCGAAATGATATTCAAGTGATTTTATAACATCTCCGCGTATTTTGTTTTAGCGAAAACACTGACAACTACGGCACTGTTGTTACGCACGGTAAATTTGTGATATCTGTCGATATCTGTCCGAAAACAGAGTCTGTTCGGAAACTGCGACAGTGAGTGCAGTGCTTTGCCTCTGATTAGTGCTTTATCTTGTCGGTCATGATGGCGGGACTAACGAAATATTTAGTCCGGGTAAAATAGTATCCGGGTAAGGCTTATGCGCATGCGTACATATTTATCGTTTGTGGCTGTAAAATTTCGTCCCCTTGGAAGTGTTAACCAGCCGTTTTGCAAAAACTCCATGATGACAATTCTCGGTAAAGTAATACGTTCAGGCGTATTTATTTACTTGAAATGTGGGGGTGGGCGATGGGGATATTCCCATCAGTTTACCATGACTTAGTCCGATAGTTGCACTTTATGTTTAGCATGATTTTACATGTAGTATCATAGCACTTGGGTACTGCTTGCGATTAAAGTGGCAATTTCAAACTGGGAGCACCATTTCGAGTTTCTAATGTTTTGCTACTACACTTGTACACACGCGTGTGTATGTGTGATTCGTGAGATGTAGTACAGTCTTGCTTGACGGGTCTAGATTACTGATAGGAGAAGGACGTAGGACTAGGGGGATTTGAATTCATTATTTCTCCATCATTTGAAATCAAAATTCATAATCCCCAATCGATTGGATTCTAGGGTATGCCCCTAGATGTATGTATGCATAATACAAATTGATTTCAACAGAATTATTTATTTTATTTTCAAGTACGCCCTCCTAATCACAGTTTTTTTTTCAAGTAACCCTCCAACATATGCTGAAAATTTCGAAGTACTAGCCCCCAATTCTCCGACCTCTGCCCTCCCTGAGAAGTTTGTGAATAGTGTGTGTAGATTGAAAACATAACTGTCATTCTCTAATAACACACACAGCCAATCACAACTCATTTGGAACTGGCGATAGTAGATCGGATCGGATATTACATTGTATTTTACAGGTGGATACAATGTTACGGTGAACAACGTAAAATTTAATCCGTGCCCATTCTTGCGCATGTTCGTAAACCTTACCCGGATTCTATTTTACAGCGGACTAAAAAAATGTTGGCCATTTCTGGCGTACATACGTGCATGAACGTGCAATGTTATGGTGTCATACGCATACGCAATTATTGGCGGTGTACCCATGCTTTTCGCGTGCCAAATTTTAGAGTCACCTAAGACTTCATGTATATTTTCACATCTAAGGGGAGAACCATTTGATTTCGGGGGGGGGCAGGAGGAAATAGGTATTGCATCAATTTTTCCCCATCACTGTGACAGCAAATTTGTTTTCTGTTGTCAGTCCTGCATCAAATTAATTTTTCCATATGCAGTAGCAATGCAATTTTTTTTCTCGGTTACCAAATGTGTAATGTGTGGTTCATAACTACACAGGGAACCTTGCACATCCCTGTAACTTTCATATGCCTAGGACAGGGTTGTACACATAGCTGTATAAGCTCAGTGGAGCCACGGGGACTGTACCAGCTATGTGTACAATATCCCTGTAACAGCTCTGGCCGACACACTAGGTGTAACATACCTAAATTTGACAGATGTGCAACTGGTATGCCAACACCAATGTAACTTGCATGTGAAAAATAACAATGCAGCATATTTTTTTTTTACAACATCCACGTACAAGAGCTTTTTCCTGCAGCCATGTACCAGCTATGTTAGCATAGATGTAACACAGGTATTTCCCACAGCCATGTACCAGCTATTTTAGCATATAGCTGTAACATAGGTATTTTCCACAGCCATGTATCAGCTATGTGAGCAGTGCTAGTCAGATATGAACAAAGGGGTTGCCACGCTCGATCATGGATGGGTGGGTACCCCGGCTTGTTAGCGAAATTTCATATGTACCCCTTTTCCAGTTAATATTTCAATGAAAAAGACACCCCCCCCCCTTTTATTTTTGTATACTGAATCTGGGAGAAAATCACTTCAAAAACCCCCTTTTTCCGAAATCCGAGAGGTTTTACCTTCAACAATAGACCCTCCACCAAACATATGGTGGAGGGTCTATGCTTCAACTAGCTCTGGATTTCTACACTACGGGGTTTCGACACGACGTGTTGAAACCCCCCGTAGCGTATAAATCCAGAGTTATACCTTCAACGACACCTAATCCATACACCGCACACGGTCCTGGATTACGTGACCTTTACTCCACGGCCCGGGCCTTCGTCGGGGATGTTCCTCCAGTGAAAGAGAGAGAGTACTTAGAAATGGGACATCGTACCCATATTCTCGGAGGGTTATCTGAAAAAGTACCCCCTTTTATGATCCCTCGGACCTGGATGGCCGACGAGATGCGAAACATCCATTGGACCGCGACCAAGAAAACAGATCGTAAATTGTGATATTTCGATTTTGAAGAGTCACTTTCACTGTATGCATGCTCGCAGACGGTGTACGCGTTTCGCTCAAGGGACTACTTACTCGGTATGCAAGCAGTATGGGGGCCCGTTCTGGTCACAATTATGTAGTATGCTAGAATTAATTTAATGTAGTCTAGAATTAATTTTTATAATGACTGCAATTAATATTATGCACTCCTTGAATTAATTAAATGTGTTTTAAATTAATTTCATGTCGAATAGAATAAATTTTTATATTAACTGCAATTAATATTATGTATTCCTTGAATTAATTAAATGTGTTTTGATTAATTTTATGCATTGTAATTAATTTCATGTATTCCTTGAATTAATTAAATGTGTTTCCGATTAATTTTATATACTGGTCTTAATATTAGGTAGTCTAGTATTAATTTTATGTATTCCTGGAATTTATTTCATGTTGTCTAGTATTAATTTTGTGTATGTGCTGAATTAATTTTGTGTATGTGCTGAATTAATTTTATGTATGTGCCGAATTAATTTTGTGTATGTGTCGAATTAATTTTGTGTATGTGCTGAATTAATTTTGTGATGTGTCGAATTAATTTTGGCCCTACAATCCTTTGCGCGAATTAATTTTGGCCCTACAATCCTTTGCGCGAGATTTCTTATTCAAAATGGCGGCCCACAGTGGTGCTCGGCGGCTTGTCATTCGAGAAAGGAATCAAGGGGGATTCTACCAATTTTTGCTCAATCTAAAATCAGTTGTTTGAGTTTTTCTGTCTCGCCTGAATTTAGGATCGACAGACGATCTATATGAAGTTAAGTTTCGAATGTTTGATGCCACAGGGACTTTGTCTTTGCTTTTGGATGACTTAGCGAGAGGAGGGCCCAATCCAACGTAGCTGCAATGTTTTGTGGGTTTTTTCGTCTGTTTTGGTGACTTTTTAAGTGTAAGTGTTTAACCCGCACCTAACGCTACAATTCCTAGTGAAGGAATTCCAATCAGCTGATGCGATGCGGATCTGCATCGCACGTATCAATCCCTATTTTCGCCAAAATATCGACCTACCTACGGAAAATCTGACATTTCCTAACCGCAACACTTCTTAGGAATCCCCCGCAGCACAATCGACGCCCCGATCTGCCCTTTCCCCCGTCAAAAACATGCGAAACTAGACAATTTTGAAAACTTTCGCGGCTACGAGATCTCGGCAAATGTATCGAGTGACCAACGACCTTCGTTTTCAAAATTGTCAAGTTTCGCATGTTCGGCGGCCGTTTTTGACGGGGGAAAGGGCAGATCGGGGCGTCAATTGTGCTGCGGGGGATTCCTAAGAAGTGTTGCGGTTAGGAAATGTCAGATTTTCCGTAGGTAGGTCGATATTTTGGCGAAAATAGGGATTGATACGTGCGATGCAGATCCGCATCGCATCAGCTGATTGGAATTCCTGCACTAGGAATTGTACCGTTAGGTGCGGGTTAAGCACTAAAACTTAGAAAGTCACCAAAACAGACGAAAAAACCCACAAAACTGCAACAAGACGCTACAATTATTGCAGCTAAATCCAACGGGACTACCTTCCCATATTATACAAGTAGCACGTAATATAACATCGATACAACTTGGACCTGGACGAAGGCGCTTTTCGTCTTCGTTGGATAGTCAAAACACTCACTTGAAGCATATCAGCAATTTTCTACCATGGGAAGAAGAGGTCGAACGCAAGTGTTCCTATTGGTGTTTTGAAATTTCCAAGCGCCTTCGTCCAGGTCCAGGTCCAAGTTCGCTTGTAAACTGTTATTCCTTTCCTAAATGGTTTTATTCTTGTCTATGACCGTCCTAATACAGAACAGTGACGTTATTATAGGGATTGGCGATATTCTTATAAAATCGGTAGCGATGTCATACCCCCCCCCCCCCCACGTGCATTATTACAACACAGTGTTGTATGTATATGTAGGGGGTATGACATCGCTACCGTCGTACCGATTTTATAAGAATATAAAACCATTTAGGAAAGGAATAACAGTTTACAAGCGACTGTGGTCCAAGTTGTATCACAGGGGACCAGGAACCGTGTGACAAACAAAACAAAACAAACAAATAAATAAATAAATAAACTATCAAATAAATGACAAATGAACAAATGAACGAACGACAAGTATAGGGACAAACAAAATAATTAAATAAACTAGCAAATAAACATATACTCATCGGGGTATACTAGATATGTTTTTTTTCTATACAGATAGTGATGGGTATAGAAAATAAACATATCTAGTATACCCCCATGGGTATCTGTTCATTTGCTGGTTTATTTAATTGTTTTATTTGTCCCTATACTTTTCGTTCGTTTGCTTGTTCATTTGTCATTTATTAGATAGTTTATTTATTTATTTGTTTGTTTTGTTTGTCACACGGTTCCTGGGTCGCCTATGCTTGTATCGATGTTACGGCTGTAGCAATTAAATTAATAAGTATCTGGTATCTGAGCTACAGCAACCAGAATTTTCCCTAATTCTATCTCAGCTGATAGCATGTTGCTCAAATATTAAGTCAAAGATTGATGTAAACTTAGCAGTGCTACTTGTATAATATGGGAAGGTAGTCCCGTTGGATTATCATCCACATCTGCGGCCCAAAATAAACCACTGTTTTCAATGCCTACGCTACACGCACGACCGGTCGTACGACCAGATTTCGGTCGTGGATGTTCGTTATCATATATGCATAGGGCTACAGTAATAAATACCCGGATGTTCGTTTGACCTCGGACACTAAATTTATTCTAGATCGTCTGTCGATCCTAAATTCAGGGGAGACAGAAAAACTCGAACAACTGAGCAAAAATTGGCAGAATCCTCCTTGATTCCTTTCTCGAATGACAACCCGCGTACCCGCTGAGCACCACCGACTGCGAGCTGCGGGCCGCCATTTTGAATAAGAAATCTCGCGCAAAGGATTGTAGGTGCAAAATTAATTCGACACGTACACAAAATTAATTCGTGACATACACAAAATAAATTCAGCACATACACAAAATTAATTCGGGGCATACATAAATTAATTCTAGACAACATGAAATTAATTCCAGGAATGCATAAAATTAATTCAAGGAATACATAAAATTAATTCAAGACTACATAAAATTAAGACCGGTTTATAAAATTAATCAAAACACATTTAAGTAATTCAAGGAATACATAATATTAATTACAGCAGTAGTTTTATTATTAGTACATAATTGTGATCAGAACGGGCCCCATATTAGCAGGACTACTATCACGGCAGAGTACCATCTAATTTGGGTGAAGAATCATTTAAGTTTGAGCGTATCATACACCACTTTTTAAAATTTGATGTAGACACTGGACGTACGTACTCTTCGAAAAGACACAGCGAGAGAGGGGTTAAAAAGGAGACGAGAAACATCAGTGGAAAGCAAGCGGCTTTTTCCTACAGCCATGTACCAGCTATGTTAGCATAGATGTAACACAGGTATTTCCCACAGCCATGTACCAGCTATGTTAGCATAGATGTAACACAGGTATTTCCCACAGCCATGTACCAGCTATTTTAGCATAGCTGTAACATAGGTATTTCCCACAGTCATGCATCAGCTATGTGAGCAGTGCTAGTCAGATATGAACAAAGGGGTTGCCACGTTCGATCATGGATGGGTGGGTACCCCGGCTTGTTAGCGGTATACATTTGTACGCGTTTCGCTCAAGGGACGACTTACTCCGATCCGTATGCAAACATGACTACTATCACGGCAGAGTACCATCTAATTTGGGTGAAGAATCATTTAAGTTTGAGCGTATCATACACCACTTTTTAAAATTTGATGTAGACACTGGACGTACGTACTCTTCGAAAAGACACAGCAAGTGAGGGGTTAAAAAGGAGACACAAGAAACATCAGTGGAAAGCGGGATGGTCAACGAAAACAATGGACATCGCGTAGTAGACGTCTACTGACTGCTCAAGCGCGAGCGCTCTATTCAACGTTGAAAGCGGCATCTTTTGATGGTCATAAATGCTTATCATTTGTGACTAAATGTCAACAATTTACTATGTTGTACAGTGGTGGCCTATTTTAATTTGTACAACTGGTACCTTATTTCTCATTTAGTGTAAATAATTTAGTCATGTAAAAGTAAGTTGACCTTTACAAGAAATGAAAGTACAGAGAATGTTTTATATCGTGAAACAACATTACTACATTTGTGAGTATATAACCCTTTGTAGCAATATGTCAAACAAATGAAAAATGGTACTTCATTCAGATTATCAGGATATTTTATTGCAAGTTATTTATTTATACTCGAGTGTCATGCATCATAGACATAATAATCTATATCTCACTGTTGTGACACTTTGAAATGTTTACTGAAAATAAATAAAAAATAAAAAAAACGCTTGTTTTCAATATTTTCAGAAGACTTAGTGTTCAGAGTTGATGCAGATACATTTCCTTTATTCATATTCCTTTGATGACTTGTGTGTTGATAATCCGTCCAACACCTAATGGTGATCTCAGCCTAGCTACCCACTGCTGTCATAGCAACTTGACAACAGTCAACACATATTTTTTAGAAACAACATCTCCACAAACAGTGTTGCAGTTGATTGATGCCTTGAATATTAGATACAGACGTTCTGCCTGTAAAATAAAACAAAAATATACATGAAACATGAATGGTAATGTCATCTACTTTCCTATAATTTCAGTGGTTTTTGGAGTGGTTTCTAGTTGATGTTGGTTTGCAGCGTGATAAAGTAACCACATGAAAATGTCTTAACATTTGAAATCCTCTGACTACGAATTAAAAAGGAGATCCTGTATAGTGTCTCTGATTTGAAGTTAGGATGAATTTTGCAGCTGATGAATAACATGGCTTATGTATCAAAAATATTCTATAAGCTACATGAAAACTCCTTTCATACACCATTTCCATGACAATCAATAGTAACAATTCCTTTGAACTTTCTTTTCTGTTTATAAATATTACAAGACATTATCAAAGACAAAAAACATCAGACTTGTTAATGTCATTTTACGAACATTTTATATTTGGTGTCAGATAATTAAATCACTTCATGAATAGTGAGTTTCAAGTTCTTTTCCTTGTCAAAGCTTTGAGCCAAAGGATTGTGTAATAAATTAGAGATTGTAAAAAAAAGGTCAATTACTATCGTGTAGTTGTATGCAAATGCACTTTACAAATTCTATATTCTAGAAACCACAACAAATTTGAATCATTGGAAGGTGTGAGACAATAGTACACAACAATGTGGAAGAACCATACAAAACAGTTATACAGGACAGTATTAACTGCCACCCAAATCCATGCTGACCGATCATTTTCTCGAAAACCCCAAAGACCCCTCGTGATTGCACTACGACGTGAAGATGGGACACCGTGGGAGAGAAGAGCAGCAATCGGACCAAAGCATGTCCAGGAAATAACAAGCCACGGTATCAAAGTATTGGTGCAGCCTTCTAACAGACGAGCTTACCCTATGCAGGTATAATTTAAAAAACAACAACAACAGGATCTTGAAGGAAATACAATAAAGGCAATGTAGAGTTTGTCTAGCTGTAACAGGTTGTTTCCATTTGGATGACAATTTACTTGTAGTAAATGTTTGTGGCTATTATCAGTTTTTAACTAGTGACTTTAAATATGCACTAGTTGAGACTGGAATGTTTTTTTGAAACTGTTTTGTTAGCTATCATGACTTTACTACTTATAATATTATTCATCCTGAACAGTATTGAATCATCTGTGGGTTAATGTATTCGTGCAGCTGTACTATTAAATATGATACAATAAAAACTGATATTTGGGTCCACACCCAAAATTCAACACCCTAATGTGACGTAAAACACCATTTGCAAGTACCGAGAATTGGCATACAGGACACAATGTCAGACACATACATTCAGTGGAAAAGGAAGATTTTTGTTTGCCTGTCTTACTTGACATCATTCTTTCCCTTTCCAGGAATACGAGAATGCAGGAGCGGTAGTCCAGGAAGACATCACGGAAGCTTCTTTAATCATCGGTGTCAAACAAGTACCGATTGAAAAACTTATCCCAAATAAATCGTATGCCTTCTTTTCACATACAATCAAAGCTCAGAAAGAAAACATGCCGTTGTTAGATGCTATGCTAGAGAAGGTAAGATGATTGTGTTCTAGTGAGTTTGCTATAATAAATTGTCTAGTTTTTTGGATGCTTTGTTTATATGCCTTTCTGTGAGTGTAGAATATTGATAAAAACCCCATCATACAATTCACTTACACTCCAAGTTTATGAGATTCCTTTAATTTCTAAGCATTTCTTGAAAGTTTTGGAAATGGTTATTATCCCAGGAAATTCATGCAGAATGACGTTTTCGACATGAAATGAAATAATTCCTGAGAATGTGATAACACTGGAAAAAGTACTTGTTAAATTTCACATAATATGCACTATAAATTACAGGCACTAACTTCTGTGTATTCATGTTAGTACACGTACCTTGTTGGCAATACCCCCTTGATTAGTTTGGTATTATATGAAATGGGGGCCACTCGGGGTGGTGGGTTGCGGGTTGACAACTTTGTGAAATGATATGAGGGGCTCTTCTGGGAATTATAAAAAAGTATCTTTTCGCAATACTTCTCATAGATCCAAAAAAATACCCCTGTCCAGTGTGCCCCCGCCCACCTTATGATTGTCTATGGGAGTTGCCTTTTCCCACGGGATGTTGCAGCATTAACAACTCTCACTGTTTGATAGCACTTAAATGACTTAAGTTTCAAATTCATGTAGTAGAGGTGCACATATTGATTGACCATGAGGACAGAATTTCAGACACAAATATAAACCAGACATGGGAAAGTCACAAGAGGACACGTTTTGGTTTTTTTCTTTTTTTTCAGAATATCCGTTTAGTGGATTATGAAAAGATGGTAGACAGTACTGGTAAACGTTTAGTAGCTTTTGGTAAATTTGCCGGCATTGCTGGAATGATCAATATACTCCATGGAATAGGATTAAGATTGCTGGGATTAGGTCACCATACTCCATTTATGGTAAATATATAATTTAGGTGTTATTCGGCAATATTTATATGGTAAATATATGATTAGGTGCTATTCGGCAATATTTGTCTTCATTCAGCCAAGGACAGTACTTGAGACCTAAGGGGCCTTGTCACTACAAGGACAATACTTGTGACCTAAGGGGCCTTGTCACTACAAGGACAATACTTGCCACATAAGGGATCATGTCTCTATAAGGAAATACTTGTGACCTAAGGGGCATTGTCACTACAAGTCCATAAACAAGAAATTTCAGGTCATGATTATTTTCTGGCTAAATATCGAAAAATATTGGGAAATAATGTAAAATCATACCAACACAGGTGTAATTACTGATAAATAGGGAAATGTAACATGCCAATAAATGTTTTAGCTTATATTTTGCGCACCACAGAAGCAGTTATTCAGACACACATTACCATGACATTGAATGACATATTGTTTGTTCAAACGTGTTCAACTTGGCTTGTTCATGGTATAATAGTTTATGTAAATTCCATGCATTCAATGTTGTAATATTATTTTAGCATGATTAACGGGGGAGACAAGCTGAGTTATTATAATAATAATGTTTATTTATCAGATATATACACCACTGCACATATAATGAAGTACGTCTTGGTTTTGAGAGATACAGACAAGCACGCAGCATAAACAAAAACAAAAACAACGAACATACAATACATTTACATGGAAACGAAAACGATGCACTTGCTGCTGATTTTGACTTTGGTTTATAGCCCGTGATTCTATTGACGCATTTCCAAAGTTCTTGTGTGTCAGTGGCAGAAATATCGTTTTCTAATTTATCGCGATATCGTCGCTTTGCGTGTTTGATTGCCTTCACTACGTCATATTTTGCTTTCTTCATAACCGAACTATCGCCAGATCTGCACAGAGTTGAATACTAGTATCAACCGACCCGTCAAACCAGGGTTTATCATTAGGATAAGTTTTCATCAGCTTCCTCGGAATGCACAACTCCTCACAAAATTTGGTATAGGCATGATGACGTCGGTGCACTCATCAAGGTCAGCCGCAGTTTCGATAAATATGTCAAAGTCTGTACTCGCATAACAGCCTTGAAGTTGTTGTATGACAGTTTTTGTCCATTGAGGAACAAGACGTTTTGTTGTTTTTCTGCGTTTAAGTTGTTGTCTGTACGACGGGAACCAAGTGATCCATGTTATGATCGGAGTTACCGAGCGGAGCACGTTTCAATGAACGATATATTTTTAAGATGTAATGTTTACTGTGTTTTCAAAAATATTCATGGTCTATGGTCTACCTATTCAAACATTCAATTGACTGAACTCTAGTCTGTTAGTCTGTTTTTAGGACATACCTTATAAATGATCCGATGGCAATAAAATGTCAGGGAAATTTCTACATTTCAAAATGTGCAACACAGTTCTCCCCACTAAATCATGATTAGTCAGAGAAATGTGCAATATCCCTATGTTTATTATTGCCTCTATATTTCGTTTGTAAGAAATTATAGTGTTTTGGGAGTGCCGTAAGTTTATTTCATATACTTTGATTTTATACAAACCGTAATGTATTTCATATACAGCATATAGGTTCAGCTCACAACTATCGCAATAGTGGTATGGCCAAACAAGCTGTCAGAGATGCAGGCTATGAAATAGCACTCGGACTGATGCCAAAATCTATAGGACCTTTGACCTTTGTCTTCACTGGTGCTGGTAATGTCTCTCAGGTAAGAGTTTTGTTCTTGGCCTCATTTGACCTTTGACTTCCCCCATGCTAGTTTTCTGGTAAAGTTGGCAGTATGTATATATATGTATGTCTCTTTCTCATTGGAACACCTTAAATTTGATGGGTAAGCGGTCAGTTGGTTAAAACACGTAAGGGTATCAATTGTTTTGGCTCATCATAACACTGGCTATTTAATATATATGTTAATCTATTTTTCTTTTTTTTAAATTAAAATTAACTTCTACATGTTTTTATCTGGAGTTAAGGTAAAATGCACCATGGGACAAATTTCGCTGAAAATCAAAATTCTTGAATTCTTTCTAAACTTTACTAAATCATGCATATAAAAAGCTTGTTCCTGTTCCTTTTGAAATAATAAATGAAATTTGGGGATTCACCATCTTGTTTTCAAGGCAATAATTAATCTTTTATTTACCCATAGAATAAACACAGTATTTGGCAGCCATATTGGATTGTAAAATGAATAAATTTTAATATTTATTCCAAAAATATGTGTGATGATCCCAGACTTTTTTATTGATTTTACCTGAGAAGGGGTTGGCGTTTACTTAAATAAATGAACAGCAATGTTTTAAAGAGTTTATTTCTGAGGTGCATTCACCATTATTGATAAAAAATAATCTGCAACATTAAATTTCTGTTAGATTTTGTTGAATTCAATATTTATTTCTCTCTCATCTGGGTATAAACAGGGTGCCCAGGAGATATTCAAAGAACTTCCACACAAATTTGTACGACCAGCAGATTTGGAATATGTGGCTAAATATGGAGGTAAGAAATTGTTAGTAACTGTACATACCAAATTTACAAGAAAGACGACGATGATGATGATGATGATGATGATGATGTTGTTGTTGTTGTTGTTGTTGTTGTTGTTGTTGTTGTTGTTGATGATGATAAATTCATAATTACGTCAAATGAAGATGTAATTATTTGAACAAGCTGTGAGGTTTAAAATATATTTATGTTGTAGTTCATCCTTGCATAAAGTAGAACATACAGCAGACAGGAGTGTTCATATAGTTACATAAACAATTTTCATACTGATTTTGCATCTCATAACTAGGTAAATGTATGCAATGCTAGAATTAATGTAGGACAAACTGTACTTTGGGAAATAAAGTTTTTGTAAACGTTGGGTTCCTGAGAGTAATTTCATGTTTTACATCACTTACATTTTGTGCATTTATAGAGAAACACATTTATAACTTTCAAATTCCAAAGAGTAAGCTGTGCAGGAACTAAAGTCAGAATGGATACAATTGTTGCTTCTTGAGCTTAGGCTCGATAAACCAAAGGCAGCTTCATCCATGCCAACATCTTTCAGGTAATAGCTGATGAAAGCAGTTGGTGATGCCCTGAATGCAGCTTTCATGATGTCACCAGTGCTAACAGCATTAAACAATGCCCAGGATGGTGCTAACGCTCTTGTATCATGTGCAGTAATTCTGTGTAACTGACGCCTTGTACAGTCCTGGTTGTTATAGGCATAGAAAATAGTTCCTTTTATCCAGCGATAGATAGAGCTTTGATGTGCTGGATAATGGGCATTAGATTTGCATTTTAATGCTCTGTAAAGTCATAAGAACTTATCCTCAGAGTCTGGTGAAAAGGCTGTGAGCTTTGGGACAAAGATAGCTGTGCCTGTGTGGTTTAAAGACTCATTCTTAGCTAGGAACAGCAGGTGTGGTATTAAACTGACCCCATTTGGTTTCCAGCGGATATGATTGGATTCAACAGATAAAGCATGCAACTCGCTTTGTCTACGACCTGTCACCACTGCTAGTAGAAAAAACAGTCTTCTATGTCAAGAATTTAAGAGAGCATGACTGAGTAGGCTCAAAAGGGCTGCCCCTGAGGCTGTCTAAGACCAGGGGAAGGTGCCACGGATTGCCGTTTAATAGGCCTCTGAACAAAGAAGCCATTCACAAGAGCAGAAAATGCAGGGTGACTACCTATTTTAACACCCTGTATCACTGGTAACACTGCTGAGAGTGCTGATAAATTGGAGCTAATAGTTCTGACTTAAAGAGATCTGTCCTCAAAAAGGAAAACTAAGAAATCAGCAATCTGTCCTAGACTTGGATTGCTGAGAGTAACAGATTGTTTATGACACCAACTATAAAAAAGTCCTGATTTTGTTATCATAGAATTGTCTGGTGCTTTGTCTTCTAGCCCACTTGCATATTGTGCAGCTTTTTGTTTAAGACCCTTCTCAAACAATTGCTGGATAATTTCCATGCAACCAGTTACATTACACTTGGGTCTGGATGATAAACTTTCGATTTGGGTTGAGATAGAACATCCTCCCTCTCTGGTAATCTGAGTGGTAGGTCTATTAGGAGGTCTAGTAGTTTTGGAAACCATGACCTTCTGGGCCAATTTGGTGCAATCAACTCTGAGCTTATCTTTTCAAGTGCTCGAGGAATTAGAGGTACTGGTGGGAAGGCATACCGGTATAGGTGCTTTCATGAAATTGATAGAGCATCTACTGCTTCCACTCTTGGGTCTGGAAGCGGGGCATAGAAAACTGGTAGTTGAGTGTTTGCTACTGTAGCAAAAAGGTCTGTGAGTGGTCTGCCCAGTCTCTTGAAGACCTCCTTCACAACTGTTCTGTTCAAAGGCCACTCTGTAGGGATCATGCGGTTTATGGATAGGGCATCTGCAATCAGATTCTTTTTCCCTGGAATATGAGCTGCTCTAGGGTTACACCCTTGTTCATGCACCAATGACTCATTTCCTACACTAGCATGCACAGTGATGGGGAATGAGTTCCCCCCTGACGATTTATGTATGATACTACCATTGCATTGTCGGATCATATCAGTACCCTTTGTTGTATTGTGTGTTTTACAAAGGCCTTCAGGGCATTCCACACTGCCATTAAACTCCAACCACTTTATGTGCTTTTGTTGATGGAAAGTGTTTTCCTGATGCAATCAAGTCTCCGTAGTGCCCCCACCCCTGGAGTGATGCGTCTGTTAACAGAGTGCTCTCTGGGGATGGATGATATAAGGGAACTCCCTTGAAAAGTTGTCTGGTACTACCCACTACCTGAGTGTATCGATAAGTATTGGGTCCATTTTAATCAGTTTGTCTATGGGATGAACAATAGAACGCCATTGTGAGAGGAGGTATAACTGAATTGGTCTCATGTACAACTTGGCATGAGGGATCAGTTGAATGCATGATGCCATCAAACCGAGTAATTGAAGAAACTCTACTGCCGGAAATTGGTTCCTTGTCAGAAAAAGTTCTATCAATGTTTTGAGACTTTGAACTTTCCAATAGACCCTATAAAGTACTAAATGACACTTCAAACATTTCATCATGTTTGCATACAAATTAGACAAACATGTTAATTATGAATGAAACGATCATGATCCGTGCCATGTCCGTACTAGGGCGACATGATGAACATACTGTACTGTTTCAGTGTTCGGGTGTTGGGTGACTTGGTTTGGGGCGGCTGTATCTCCTTGTTTTTAAGTTTATCTTTTCAAATATTATTGCTGAAAAAAGTGCCTTTTAGATGTTCAGAGAGATGTCAATACAATAAAGAAACAGGAAAGAACTACTCTTCAAATAGAACTCATTAATATGCTACCATCAGTACCTGTTCATCCCAGACTTTTTATCCATTGACCATGACATCCAGTACCTCTAGCTAGCTAGCTAACTCTGCTTAGAGCAATAGGCACAGCACTCACTGTGAGGATATTGATTTTGGGTGCAAAAACAGAAATAGAACACCTCTTTGATTGAACCGTGTAGAAATGTTACCATGGATCCTTTTTTTCTTGGGGAGACAGTGTAGGTAATATATAAATTTGTTGAAATTTGAATATTGTAAGGTTACATGATACATAACCTTGGTCATGTCACAAGACACTACTTCAACGAAGTTTTACTTGTACAGTTGAATACAGCTACTGAAACAAATTCTACTGAAACATTGACAGGGTATTGCTACATTGATGAAGGTAAGTATATGGGGGGGGGGGGCTATCCAATGGAAATGAATACTGAACATACTAAATATAGCAACTGATGACCCAAACAGTTGGGGTTTAAAACCTCATTTTCTTTGTTTTTGTTTTATGCTTTGTTTGCTTGCATATATATCACAAGAAACTCAGTGACCACACTATAAATAAATAAATAAATAAATAAATAAATAAATAAATAAATAAATATATAATAAAATAAACATACAAAACAAACTTAACATGTATGCATGAGAAAATAAAAACGTGTTTTTGAAAAAAAATAGTTATATATGATACAGTACATTTACTTGTACATGTATATAGAGACGTGTGTGTACATGTATTACTTAGTACTATATTTATACTTTTGAGGGAGTATATAGAACAACCTGTGTGCATTGTTTTGACAGTGTACAGTGGGCCTGTAATATATGAATAGATATGTATGTACATGTTATTTCAATTTCATATTATCATGCAAATGTTATATTTTAATGTTTACTTTTATTCATTAATAAAGGCTTTGGGTTTTTTGGTTTCTTTTGTCCCCCAGTACATGCTTATGGATGTACAATTCAATCAATTTAAATGAAAGAAGTTCATACATCTACTTTTTTGTGAAATTAGGATTTTTCATTTTTTACTGATTTTTATATTGTTTTTAATAAACATTATTTGTTCACATCATTAAGTTATTTTGGTAGTACACACACACACACACACACACATTTATGTTATGTTTATTGGTTTGGTATGGAATATTTCTTTATCGAGGTTGTAGCTCTGAAAAGAACCATTTGGTTTGGTTGGCCTTCACAAAATCCAGTTGAGTTGGTCTAAATTCCTTAATTCCACAGATAGCCCTAGTAGACAATTATAGTGATTGATTGTTGTCCTTTGGAAAGGCCTGTTTGATTTGGTTCCAGTGAGTAATGTGAGTCATATCCAAAAGTAATAAGCCCTGAACTTTGGTGAGATGTCTTGAGCAGTACAGATTGTGTGTACAGGTATTTTTGACAATCCATTTGACATGTCAGTTGGTAGAAGGATCTCATGCAGGTTGTCTGCAGTCAGTATTGAGATGTCCATCATTGACCTCAGTAGTTGGATTGCTGTCTCTTTACTATTTGTTCTTCTCTTACATGCACTGCTCCTACAAGTAGATGTTGATGATGGAAGCAAAAGTGGCGATAATTGCTGCCTAGTTGTAACACTCATAAATTTGCTGATCTGAAATAAATATAGAAAATATGCCAATCAGTATTTTTGTATGTGTACTAAAGTTTCTGTAAAATGTCAAGAATAAAAAAGAATAAAATTTGTCACTTTCATGTAAGTTTAATTTTGCTGATATTCATAAAGGACAGGTGCAGACTGTTATCGTAGAATTGACTATCAAACACATATTCTGGTTGTTCCGACAAATCCCTCTCTTCTCGCGGCTTCGCCGCTCGGCATACATAAACAGATTAGGGACGATACTCTGGCAGCGAGACTAGTAAGTTGATTGATCTTATAGAAAAATGTTTCCTTTTGGGGAAACTCTTATTGTTGTACATGTTTGTCTCTTCCAGAGGATGATATAATTAACAAGGACTACATGATAGACACCATGCATCCCTATGATAAGCTTAACAGGCAAAACAATAACATGAATAACATAAAACTGATGAAATCTGCATCAACCTCTATCAGAGGCATCGACAGTCGTCTTTGTATCAGTTATCTTGTTTGTCTTTACCTAATTCTCTTTGCATGAAGCTCACTTTGTTCAAGCAAACGCATCATCGTTACTTTACTAGTTGTAGCAGAATATATAAATATTCATGATTTGGTTTATTTGATGGTAATAAGTACTTAGGAGCAAAGGTGATTAAAACTGTATTAATTTGTAAATCAGCTATTCTTTCCTTTGTTCTAGATCATAAAACAATGTATGCCACCGTGATTGATATGGAGGATCATCTGTACAGGAAGAACGGAGGAGGATTTTGCTTCTCAGAGTTTGAAGAACATCCGGAGATTTATGCATCAAATTTCAGTTCCAGAGTGAGTTGATAAAATAGTATCCATTGGTTTTGACCAACCAGAATATATGTTTGATAGTCATTTATGAGACCCGGTATTTAAGTGGCCATGTGGATGAGGATTGGGTATTTATTTTGGACGTTTAATTTATCAATAAATTTTATCATGGCTTCCTACTTGAAAAATCAATATCAAACAACAGTGACTAAGTCTGTGTTTGTAACTCAATAAATTGCAAAAAGGTAAAAAAAAAAATAATGTAAAAATTTGATATTTTATGTACAATAATAAACATTTTACATGTTTTATTTTGTTTTGCAATGTATTGAGTTACAAACAAGGACTTAATTTAGCATACATGTTTTCACATTTGATTTTTCAAGTAGGAAGCCATGATAAAATTGTTTTATAAATTAAAAATCTAAAATAAATACCCAATCCTCATCCATATGGCCACTCTAAAAGCAGAAGTGTTTGAGTTATGCCAGGAAATTTGACAGACCTCTTTCTCCATTTATGATTGAAATGGCAGTGATTGAAATAATGTGTAAATGGCTGAATTGAAATAAATTCTAGGTTACATCATTTGAAAAAAATATAGTGCTAATGGAATATTTGAACCACTGGGTAAACTCAGCTGTGTAAAATGGGGACCTGATAGGACAGGGTTTGTTGTGTGAAGGATTCGATTATATACTTTAGGGGCAGCACAGATTTGTATTCCCTTGGGAGGTTACAATATCTAGGTTCTAGCATTGTAAGTCTGTACCATTATCTCATTTAAGGAAAGGTGACATACAGGTATGCAATATTACACAAAATGTATTAATATTGTTGTTGCTCATTGTTTTTCAGTATGCACCCTGGGCATCAGTCATGGTAAATGGTATTTACTGGGCACCCACTCATCCAAGACTACTCATAAATGAAGACACCGCAGCACTTTTAGATCGTCACACTAGTCCAAAGACAGAGACAAGTGAAGGATGCCCAGGTTTACCTCATCGTCTTCTAGCTATATGTGATATCTCAGCCGATCCTGAAGGCTCTGTAGAGTTCATTGACTACTCTACAAGTATTGAAGCACCATTCTGTTTATACAATACTAGTGATCATGTCCATGAACATTTCAAGACAGAAAGGTAAGTGATTCATTTGTGCCTAGAGGGGGGTAGCTGGAAATCAAGATATCCATAGACATTCTGTTTATATAACAATAGTGATGTCTATGAACATTCAAAAGTGATTTATTTGCGCCTAGAGGGGGAATTCGAAACTGCAATTAAATATACCCAGTCATTTCTCTCGCATGCACCAAGCAATATCACTGAACCTTGCACAAAGATGAGATATAGCAGCTATACAGTATAACACTACTTTGTTTTCGTCATTGTTATCGTCTTACAGTTTTGCTACTAAAATCCTAAAATTCTAATTACCTGCGAGTAACGTTTTGCCTGACCTGGTTGACAGGTTTTGTCAAACCATGGAAGTATAACCCATGGTCAAACTGTCTGTTTGTTATGTCATACCGTTTTGTCTTGGTCGTGCAATACGAACCGTTATAGTCCTATGCTTTACCGACCTGATGACTTAGCAAGGATAAAATAAATAACATAGTTTAGGAAGTGTCGTTTTAAACTATGGCTAAATTCAAGTATCCAGCCCAAAAAAATGTGAAAGGATTAGCACTTTACTTTGAAGGTGGTTTGCTATCTGAGTCTCACCAGTACATTACATAATTATACATTCCTTATTTGGGCACATTTTGTACACGAATATCTAAACATACACTTTGCATACCGTATGCTATTAATTGTGATCTTTTGAAAGTAGCCTCAATGTGTGATTCTCAAAGATCATTAGTGTTTTGTTTATGGGTAGTTCTGAGTATCTCTGAGGTATTTTACTGGGTTCCATATCAGTGTGTTTGAGGGACAATAAGTGTGTAAAGTCTTCCTGTTCCTTAGGTATTTTACTGGGTTGCCACCAAAACACATTCATTCACTTCCAAGAAATATTTTGACTCTGAGTAGAAATTTTCAGTAGTAAGTAACCCAGAGTCTATGAACATTCATTCTTGGATATTGTACAAAGTATTGGAATCGGCTTTGCCTGGTTTCCACCCTCTGTTACCGTGTTTTCCAAATCCTAGTGTAAACACTGACTATTTTGTTCTGTTTTTGCTATGTTTGTGTTGTAGTTTTTCAGGTGAAGGGGTCTTGGTGTGTTCCATTGACAATATGCCAGCACAGTTACCAAGAGAGGCTACAGACTTCTTTGGGAATTTACTGCGAACCTACGTAGAAGAAATGGTGAGTTAAAGTATTAACAAAATACTGTCAGTCACAAAGTCAGTAAATGTAAGCGTACAATAAGCAAGTTGGCAAAAACATGATAAGAGAATTTTGAAGTGTGATTTGAAGAACTGAAAAGTTTTGTATACCGGTAGATAGGGTTGGTGACATTTACTTTTACATTTACAATTTTTTTGTTTGACATTTATCAAATATAATTTCCTTTTGAAGTATTTGTACTGACAGTGTTCAGATTATGTCCCTTATCATGTACACGCATCATCTCAAGGAACTCATCAGACATGTATGTGCAGTAGCTAAATATAAATATTCAGGAGTCTATATTATTATCTTCAAATAAAAATGACTATAAAAATTACCCCATAGATGTACAAGTAGTTGTTTTATACAATTTCTCTCACTGGAGCAGAGACCGTAATCTCTAACATTTTACTTCTGTTAATTTCCTCAGGCAACAATGGATGCAAATCTTCCTTTGGAAAGAGAATCTCAGTTGTCACCAGTTGTCAGAGATGTGAGTATATATAAGTCTAAAATACCACAAAAAAAACATGGTTTTATTGCTTTCTATAGATAGACAAAACAAATTCTGATACATGTTTTAAATAAATTATAGAATTCTTTTGTTTTAGTTTTTTCACCACTTAGAAACACCCAGGATAACCGAAAAGTTTTAAATGTAGGTGACTTTCATTTGATATTATAGATTCGTTTAATTGTGTATCATTTCTATATTTTCTAGATTTAGTAAAATTTGAAAAAAAAATCACCTCCTTTAAATAACACGGATTTCTATACAACTTTATGTAGTGACGAGCACTAATCTCACCATTAGTTCTACTATATGTTGCAATGAGTAAATAACTGTTGACAATTGGTAGGATGGCTGTACAAAAAAATAGTAAGACAACTGGAACAAAACTCTTTTTTACTGCAATGTTTGTGATTTACTGTTGATTTTAACTTTAGATAATATTTGAATGAAAACTCACCACAGTCAAAACTTCCCTTCACCTTGACTATATACAACATATATTCATGTCTAAATAGTATAATTAAAGTCACTAATAATGACCCAATGCCTATCTAATATCACCCAGTGTTTTTACTGCAGTTTGGAAATTCCGGTAAAGTTTGCGAAGCTTTCTATTCCATGTACCATTATTTTGGTGGGAAACCCCAGTAAATTGCCAGGAAACCTCAGGTAGATTTTACCTGCTAATCACCCTGAACAAAATAACAAAAAACACTGTCACCTCTATTAGTATAGTCACATTCTATCATTTCCATAGGCTATCATATGTTCCAATGGTGAACTTACTCCAAAATACAAGTATATCGAAGACCTGAGAAGGAAACGTGAAATGTGAGTATAACATCTAGTGAATTTTTTTTTATATTTTAAAAAAAATCTCTATTTCAACCAATTAATATGACACATGCTATACATCTCAAAATAACAAGATGAAATTGCTAAATATTTTTAAATTAATACTACCATTTGTGCTGCTTTTATGAAGTTCTGATTAAAGTGGTCATATGGATAAAATTGATTTAGATATTAAAATTGTTTTAGATATTAAAAATTGTTTTAGATATTAAAAATCCAAAATAAATATCCAATCCTCATCCATATGGTCACTTTAAAGGGTCATAACCCAAGTTTATATATTTCTGATTAAAGGAACATAAGCCATTTTCGTACTTTTTTCTGGGGTAATTTTTCCTGCTTATTATAAAGAATTTTTGTACTTACTGACGCATTGTAAACAATTGTTTGTTACCAGCAGATGTTATACCTGGTATTTAGGCATGGCATATAAATGAGTCAGTGAACAAAATTGGTATGTTATGTAGGAAAATATGAAGGAAAGCCATGTTAAGCCATTCACTAAGGCCTAAAAAAAATAATAGTTTGGTTCCGGTCACCCGACCCCACCTAGCTTTTCACTGCCGACCACAAAACTTTTTTTAAACATATCCAAGACAAAATTAATAGAATTGCAAAAATTGTGAAATCTCACAAGAAATAGTGGATGTGGAAACTGACATCAACTTAAAAGACAAAATACCAGATTTAAACTGAATGCCTCCCATAAGGGAATCACTAATTATGCAAATAACTCATTAAACTAAAAAAACTATGGTAACAGGCTTTGTTTTTTGGACAAGCGTGCTTTCTTAGGTTAATGTATGTAGAGTGTATGATACTGCTTAATTACTGAATATCATTCATTATTCAAAATACTCATTAAAGGAAAAAAGTTGTAGCAACAAACTTCATAGGACATGTGCGTATTATTATGGTTGATGTAATATACAAAATTTGAAGCTTGCATTTTTAAGATAAAACCTAGTTACCTAAAATCATTAATTATGCAAATTTTTCATTAAAACTAAGCTATATAAAAGATTTTATAGGACATACACAATTTGTTATGGTTAATGTATGTACTGAATTGTATTGAAATTGAAGTATGCAGTCGTAAGATATAGCCTAATTACCAAGAACCATTAATTATGCAAATTATTCATTAACACTGAAAGGTACACTAACAAGCTTTACAGGACATATGCGATTGTTATGGTTAACGTGTGTACAGTACTGAATTATATTGGAATTGAAGTATGTATTCTTAAGATATAGCCTAATTACCGAAAATCATTAATTATGCAAATTATTCATTAACACTGCACGGTGCATCAACAAACTTGATAGGACATATGTGTTTTCTTATGGTTAGCGTATGTACTAAATTATGTTGAATTTGAAGTATGTATTCTTAAGATAAAGCCTAATTACCAAAAATAATTAATTATGCAAATTATTCATTAACGCTGTAAGATACATCGACGAATTTTATAGGACAAATGTATGTTGTTATGTTTAACGAATATACTAAATTATATTGAAATTGAAGTATGCAGTCTTAAGATATTGCGTAATTAGTTGATTGCATTAATATGCAAATTTCTCTAATTAAACATTAACAGATCTGGCTCAAAACCTAAGCAGGTCTAGCTATTACCCTAAAGATTAGATAACCCAAATTTCATTACAATTGAGCCAGCCGATTTTTAGAAAATGATGACACAGACAGACAGACACACACACACACACACACACACACACATTCCCCTTTTAATACCTCACGTAAAAACTGTTCTTCCAATCTGTAATGGTTTTACATCTGATAGGAAGAAATAAATAACACAGAGACCATTTGGAAAACAATGGAAAACCTGACCTAGACACTCACACAGACAAAATATACATAATAAAATCAAATAAAAAATCTACCTATCCCACCTATTCTAAAATTGAGTGTAACCGGAACCACAAAATTCTTTTATTAGGCCTAATACTAAGAATACCTGAAGACAATTTGTAATGTCATCAAAGGTATACCTTGACATCATTCACGATCAGGAGTATTTTGTAAACCCTTTGGAGTAAAAAAAGAACCCAAAACCTGTAAACTCAGCCACTATCACTTCAAATTCTTGTCAGCTTAAAAAAAAGCTTTTAATACACGTAATACATTTACTTAACACTTTTTTTGTGTCCATTGTCAACAGAGGGCGCCGGGCAATCCAAGTGCCGTCGATCTCAGCATGGAAGAAAGTTCTGGTATTAGGAGCTGGTTATGTATCGTCACCTCTTATAGAATATCTATCTAGAGACAGAAATGTAGCAGTCACTATTGGTGAGAATTATGCATGAAATCATCAATTTTATCGTCAGAAGTCTTGGGGATTGACAGGAGTGTTCAGCTGTCACAAGTCAAGGATAGTGTATGGTGTATGAGACTGGTATATAGATTGTTGCAAAAAAAGGGAGTGGGGAGGGAGATGAGATGAAATATTGGGCATTTTATGAAGCTATTTGTAGATTGTGTTATTTGAGGGATGTCTCTTAAATCTACATTCTATCACAGAGAGACTCACCTAGTACTAAATCTACATTCTAGTGTCACAGAGTGACCTGCCTAGCACTAAATCTACATTCTAGTGTCACAGAGTGACCTGCCTAGCACTAAATCTACATTCTGTCACAGAGTGACTCACCTAGCACTAAATCAACATTCTGTCACAGTGACCTATCTAGCACTAAATTTACATTCTGTCAGAGTGACTCACCTAGCTCTAAATCTACATTCTGTCGCAGAGTGACCTTTCTAGCACTAAATCTACATTGTCACACAGTGACTCACCTAGCACTAAATCTACATTGTCACAGTGACTCACCTAGCACTAAATCTACATTCGGTCACAGAGTGACTCACTAGCTCTAAATCTACATGTACATTCTGTCGCAGAGTGACCTTTCTAGCACTAAATCTACATTGTCACAGTGACCTGCCTAGCACTAAATCTACATTCTGTCACAGAGTGACCTGGCTGCCTAGCACTAAATCTACATTCTGTCACAGAGTGACTCGCCCCAGCAGTAAATCTTCATTCACTCTCTGTTACAATTTCAGCAATACGTTCTGAAGCTGAGAAGCTAGCAGAGAAGTATCCCAATGTTGTGGCTCATGATGTAGATGTACTGAAACATGTAGGATTTCTACAGAAATTAGTTAAAGATCATGACTTAGTCATCAGGTAAAAAAAATACACAATCCATCAATGTTCAATGAGACAAAAAGTGTGTTTTATCTATTTATTTACTCCATCGCAATATTTTCTTCAATTTGTAATCAGTTCATTTTCACAAGCCAGAGTAACATTTTTCCATGGACAGGGGCATCAGTTCTTCTAGTCTGCAATTCAGAATTTTCTTCAATTCAGTTCTTCTGTTGTCTATATTCATGTATTACTATATACGTAGTATAAATTTTTCAGTTTCATACACAAAAAGTTTAAAAAAGCTGTACCTGAAGCTTTCATCCTTCCAACAAGGACTTCATCAACAAATTGAAGTCATTATGCTTTGTTCTTGTAATTCTCATTAATTTGGGGTACATAAGATAATTATCTATCTTGTTATTTTATACCAACATAGTTATAAAATTTTGAAAGCATTTATACTCAAACCTCAAGAATATCGCTGATATTCATCCCAGATTTGAAACTCTTATGTTATATTATTGCTGTTTTATAGTGGTACAGAATTCATTAAAATCGTTGTAACTAAATCAATAATTTATGTTTTGTGTTTACAGTCTGCTGCCATATTCTCTGCATCCAATTGCGCTAAAGATGTGCATCCAAGAAAAGACTAACCTGACAACAGCAAGTTATCTGACACCAGCCATGGCAGAACTTCATCAGAGGTGAGACTTGAATCAGTATTTTACACGAAGCCATTGGGAGGACAGTTGGAGACTCACTGCCAGGAACAAAAATAGTACCACAAAAAATAATCAACATAACCAGAGACAAGGAAGAAAACACAACCAGAACAATTCAAACAAACAGTTACAACTTTGAACAGAGTACAAGAGACAGATACATCAAGGACTAATACAACATTTTTGAACACACCACATCCTAGTCTGATATGAGACGTTGAGTAATATATGAAAGAAGAGGAAGAAGAAGAGATTTTACTGGGCATACGTACCATTTGTTAGATATTGTTCCTCAGTGTTTTCTTTGTATGACTAGGGAAAGTATAGGTGATATGATTGTCATTTGTCATAAAATGAGAACACGTAGTTACAAGATCTGCATATCACAGGTAATTCTTGGATGATATTTTAAAACGTTGGATAATACAAACATTCATCATTTTCAAAACATATTGGTATATTTCATCATTTAATATCATACACCATATCTACCTAGTCTTTGTGACCTCAATTGACCTTTCATTGAACTTTGACCCTATATGTTTGCCTGTTCTTGATATGGTAATCTAATGTGTGACCCTAATTGACCTTTCATTGACCTTTGACTGTATATCTTATGTTCATAGTGCTTTGGATGCTGGGATTACTGTAGTGACTGACATTGGTCTAGATCCAGGAATTGATCATATGTTGGCCATGAAATGTTTTGATGAAGCCGCTACTCATGACGAAACTGTAAGTTTATCCTTTTGATATATAGTTGATTTCCATGCCAACATGCTGATGAGACAGTCTAAGCTTGCACTTGGCAGTGAACCCAACATCAGATGTACAGGGTGCAACTTTAATGAAATTATTAACTCCCAACTTATTGAAAATCAGTGTACATATTAAAGTATGCTAAGCAAAGTACACAGTCCGGAATTCTATATATGGTACGTCGTGTTGTAGATCAAACTAGCATCTTACTATTTTAGAATGATACTTGTATGTATGTGTGGTGATTTTTCTCAGTTCATTTACTTTACAGGTCACATCCTTTATATCTTATTGTGGTGGATTGCCAGCACCCGAGTATTCTGATAATCCTCTGAGATACAAATTCAGGTGAGTTGTATAAACCTACCTCTACTCTGTGTGTGTGTCTGTGCATGTCTGTGTCTGTGTCTGTGTGTACATGTGTGTGTGTGTGTGTGTCACGTACTGTATAATATGTCTGTGTTTATGTGTCTTATCTGGCTGTGTGAAGCTGTCTGTCTGTCTGTCTGTGTGTGTGTGTGTGTGTGTGTGTGTGTGTGTGTGTGTGTGTGTGTGCGTGTGTGTGTGTGTGTGCGTACTGCATCTGGATTTCTATTTACTTGTGTGTGTCTGTACTTAGTGCATGTGAATGCACATGTTACAGGTTTGTAGGGTGCAGGCATATGTATGTCTCTCTGTGTGTAAAATAAATTGAAAAATAGTCAATTAGTGCCTGTTATATTATATGCTTGCATGAGTAAAGTGTTGTACGCTTGATAAAGGTGCTGATTGCGATTGTTCTCCTTTAATTTTCTCCCATAGTTGGAGCCCCCGTGACGTATTGTTAAACACAATGGGTGAAGCCAAGTACATGAAAGATGGAGAGGTTATTCATATTCCACCAGGGGGTGCACTCCTAGACAATGTAGAACATATGAACTTTCTTCCTGGTTTCAATCTGGAAGGATTACCAAACAGAGACTCTACTGTATACAAGGAGGAGTATGGTATTCACGCTGCCAACACAATTCTACGTGGAACACTTCGGTACAGAGTATGTAGTTTTTATCCTCTGTAGCTGTAGATAACAAAACAGACAAATGCTCATATACTTTGCATACATAGATATGTCAGTTGCCAAGATGATAATCAAGCAAGAATGATTGGTCATAGACTCAGGATTACTTGTTACCAATAAAAATGTTCTATTTGGACACAAAATATTTAAAAAATCAAATCCCAAATCTTTGTGGCTTTCTCTCTAGCATTGCCAGGGTTGCAGTAACAGTAACTATATCTGCAGCATTTAGACAACTTTTATTAGAGGAACTGGCATAAAAAAAAGAAAGGCAAATGTGCTTGCACAAGACTCTGAAACTGTAAGATATGTTGTGCTGTTACACACTCATCAGGTCTGAGAGAGGTAGGCCCATGGACATTGCTGGGACACAGTATATCCTACAGACTACAGGCTATTAAACTGCAACATATTATCATATTGTGGTGTGTTAGCGCCCTCACAGGGCAAAAGATAAGTGCTTTTGTTTTAATGAGGTTTATGTGTAAATGTTAATTGTAGGGTTACTCTACCATTGCTAAAGGCCTCCAGTTAATTGGTATGATAGATGCCAATGACCACAGTGCTCTCCAACCTACTTCTGGTCCTATTACATGGGTAAGTATAAGAATCATAGTTATCATGTGTTTACACTTTGCTTCAAGTCATTTGGACTTTGCAGCTGTTTAGGTGTACCTAATGTAGGATAGGTTCATGGTTACACACAGATTGGTTGGAACTGAGCACAGCACTTGATAGTTGTGTTGGTCATGAATACAATGTAATTACAATGTAATACAATGTAATTAGTAGTAGAGTAAAGTTACCTTTTTTGGAATCTACTTTGAAACGAGTATAGCTTTTGTCTCAAACACTCGGATGTCATCAGCCCTATTGTGACTAGACTATATGTGGTAAATATATGATGTTTTGTGGTGTGTTGTTGTTGTTGATGATGTTGTTGGTGTTGTTGTTGTTGTTGTTGTTGTTGTTGATTGAGGATAAATACCTTTTGTTGTTCTCTGTATTCTGTTATGATACTACCCAATGGTTGATAGCTGTACATAGCCCAAAGTTTTAAATGAAAATTAGTGTCATGTCAGGAAAGTCAAAATTACATAATTTATACACATGAATGGTACTTGTATATCTTATGTACAAAACATGTTTCAGCTCTATATAGTTTGTGACATTTGGTCAACTTTGGTAATTTTAATACTTATTGGTAATTTTAATAGTTATTGGTAAAAAATAGCAGTTTGACAGTACTGAACATCTGTCTATTCAATCGTTAACAAAAGTTTCACTTGGATGGTTGCCAGGGAGATGAAGTATACATGACCCATTCAATTGTGTTGTTAAAGGCCACAGTGTGTTATGTTTCATAAAACATTGTGCAGTGCTTTGAGCACAGGGAAAATGTTATAAAAATGTGCACTATTTGTTAGGATCCAGAAGAGTATGTGATATACATGTGAGTAATTTGTGAAAACCAGTGACTATAAACTAAGTCAAGTTCAAGGTCCATCTTGATATTTGATGTATATGGTAATGCACGAATAGATGTTGAGAGCTAAACATCATCTTGTTGTCTCTACAGAAAGAATTAGTGTGTGTCCTTCTGGGGATACATAGCGACACATCTACTGACATTCTCAAAGACGCTATCTATGAAAGAGTTGGACGTGATCAAAACAGATTAGATGGCATTATCAGGTATGAATTAATGTTTGAAATTGACCCTTTCTAAATTAGCACCCCTTTAAGTGATATATTATAAGTATTTATTGGTCTATCAAAGCAGAGGTTGAAGGCACCATTTGATGAAGAAAATCATATAGTTCTAAGAAGAAGTATTTACATATGACTGTGTATGTATTAGAGTGTGTTATACATTTATGCAAAGAGAGAGAGAGGGAGAGAGAATGCATGCAGTCACACACATACACAGACATACACATACACACAAGAATTACAACCTGGAGTAAGGTACATATTGGAGAGATACTATTAGCATATTGATTTTATAGTGTTCTGTGTCATTTGGTCATGTACTTGTATTAAAATTGTGTGGCCTAATCCAAACTGTCATGTAAGTAGTCGATGCATTGTATATTGATTTATGTATTAAAAACCCCACAAATCATAACCCCCACCACACATGCATGCACGCACGTACGTACATATGTACGCATGCACACACACACATCAGAATTACAAATTAAGTTATGTACATATTTGTGATCTGCTATGACAAATATGTGATTTTATCCTTAACTAGGCTGGGTCTACTGTCAAGTGAACCAGTACTCAAGAGAAACACACCTTTGGACACCATTTCCTACTACTTGGACCGGCAACTTTCCTATGGTAAGATACAACACTATCAACATTTAACCTTTCCAGAAAACACAGGAACATAATCCAATGACAAGAGAAACTGATTGCAATTAGAAACCCAAATAGGTAACATTTCTGCACTAAATGCAACTGAAATGTTTTTTTTGTTTGTTTTTTAAACTGTTCCGTTAGATACAATGAGAAGACTCATAAAATTATACACCCTAAACAGTATTGAATCACCAATATATGGGTAAACATAGCCGTGTAGTTGTACAAAAATATGACACAATAAATCCAATCAAATTAATGTGTGGGTCCACACCCAAACATCAGTGACCCAGTACAATAACGATGTCAACATGTTACTATACTACTTCTGGATAAAGTTGACCACTAATCAACATGTACAATGTTTAATTACTGGCATTTTGACAATTTTCAGTGAATATATTATTGGTTGTCAGATTGAAAAAATAATACTCTCGTTACACATGTTTGCTTCTAAATAAATTTTAGTTTGTTTCTATACATGCATGTACTAATCCAATAGCCAATATGGAGCCTTGTATCAGTTAAATTAATATAAAATATCCTATCTAAAAGTAATTTTTTCAAAAAAAATTTTAGGTGCTGGTGAGAGAGATGTGATAATTTTGAGAAATGATGTAGGTATTAGACAACCTACTGGAAATGAACTCATTCATCACATTGATATGGTAGTATATGGTGATCCCGATGGATTCTCTGCTATGGCAAAGACTGTCGGCTTTCCATGTGCAATTGTTGCTAGAATGGTACTTGATGGTAAGTTCATTTTGTACTTGTGGCTATCTTTTTTGGAATTTTTCAATCAATCAATCAATCAATCAATCAATCAAACAATCAATCAAACAATCAGTCAATTTTCAATCAATCAATCGATCAATCAAGCAATCGATCAATCAAAAAGATTTCTTATTGCACCAGATTCCAAAAGCCATGATAGTTCTGTTCAATATTGCTATAACCCACAATCCACATTGAATGCTTGTTAGAACAGATATGTCTGGTGTGATCTTGAAAGTGGCCAGATTTTATACATGTCTTTGTATTTTGACATATGAAAATGACAGCAGATAATTTTGGTGGTATACTACACTGTGTTGTGATAGTGAAAAGACTTGCATTCACTCCCAGGGTCCTCTCTGCAATGGTAGTGCATACACTATTGTGTGTTGTGACAGTGAAAAGACTTGCATTCACTTCCAAGGCCCTCTCTGCCATGGTAGTGTATACACTATTGTGTGTTGTGATAGTGAAAAGACTTGCATTCACTCCCAGGGTCCTCTCTGCAATGGTAGCGTATACACTATTGTGTGTCGAGATAGTGAAAAGGCTTGCATTCACTCCCAGGGTCCTCTCTGCCATGGTAGTGTATACACTATTGTGTGTTGTGAGAGTGAAAAGACTTGCATTTACTCCCAGGGTCCTCTCTGTCATGGTGGTGTGTAACCACTTGGCTAAGCATTCTAAAATTTAAATTTAACTATCATGGCAACTCTTAATTACTGTTAATGTTTGCATTTCAGGTGAGATTGATCAGAGGGGAATGGTCAAACCATTTGCAAAAGAAATCCACAGACCTATACTTCACAGACTCATAGATGAGGGCATCACAAGTTCTGAAAGTATTGAATATATCAACTGAACATCATGAAGGCAAATCAAAATATTGTTATTTTATTCACATCAGATGAAACCTGACTGTATCTCATCTCTTTCAATAGCAATAAAATTTAGCTTTTAAAGCTTTACAATGACTGACAATATATTATATATAATAGTTTTGTGTTTTTGTGTATGTATGTATGTATGTATGTATGTATGTATGTATGTATGCATGTGTGTGTGTGTATGTACGTATGTATGTATATTATTGAAACAATGATCTTTATCTCAATATCAAAGTAAGGGCTATGTCATAATGTGTTCTTCACTTTAAACAAATTTTTTTCTTTGTATTTTAGTTTACTGTTTAGTTTACATTGTTTTGAGTTTTGAAATAATGTGTTTGAGGTAAGATCTTACAACAATGGCAAATCAACTAATGGCAAACTAACACAGTCACAAAGTAAAATTATTACAACCAGTAATACTTAAGTAAAGCACTTTCTCTGTGTGCTACACTCGTTTGTAACATTCATATCAAGGTATAACAGTATATTCAATTGGTTTATTTACAAGCCTAGCACGTGGCCTTTCTAATGACTGGCCAATCAGCAAATGACTTTTACACTTGATATGGATAGTATAAATGATTGTGCAGTACCGTAGCCAGTGGGGAGGGGGGGGGGGCAAGGGGGGCAGCTGCCCCCCCCCCCCCCCGAGATTTTGGAAAAAAGAAAGAATAAAAGCAACATTTTGAATACATAGGGATGTTATTAAAATCGTTATTTACATGACAATTCCTAGCACATGCACGATTTAAATTGATGGTTCACTAAAGTCAAAAGTGACTGTACACTGACTCCTCGCTAATATGTATCTTATATCGCTATTGTACGCTGGCTTAACTAGGAATAAAAATGTGTCCAGTTAAAAATTGTAACTTTTTGCAGCAATTTAAAAATTTCTTTGTGCGGGAAAATACAAAAGAAGTGCGCACATGCACTGTCCATTTTCCGCAAGTAACAGTGTAAGATCCACTCTTTGTGTTCGACGTTGTCTTTGGTTAAAATGTTGTTTGATATACTCATGACACATGTATAATCACAAGTCCACTTTAGTCCAGTGGTAACGTTTCTGTATTCCAATCCAACGGTTAATTAAGCATATCTATGTCTAATAAATGGATGGGAGACTAGTAGAAGAAATTACATAGACACAAATTACTCCAAATTCTCTAATTACCAACTACTCAGTGTCAGACACAAATTACATGCTCAGTGTCAGACTCAAATTAGATGCTCAGTGTCAGACTCAAATTAGATGATCAGTGTCGGATTCAAATAAGTTGCTCCGTGGCTGACTTAAATAAGTCGCTCAGTGTCGGACACAAATTAGATGCTCAGTGTCAGACATAAATAAGTTGCTCAGTGTCAGATTCAAATAAGTTGCTCAGCGTTGGACACAAATTAGATGCTCATTGTCAGACTGAAATAAGTCACTCAGTGTCAGACTTAAATTAGATGCTTAGTGTCGGACACAAATTAGATGCTCAGTGTCGGACTCATAGAAGAAACCCTGATAGATGAATCTACATGTTAATGAGTCATCATTGCCTTACAGGGAGGTGATAAATTTACATTATCAATATGCCAGTCTATTTGTTCTTTTACTTTCTTATCAAGTAGATACACATTCTCAATTGCCAGGCAAACAGTTATTAATGGGATAAGATCGAAAGCATCAACATGGTCATGCCTACACATTCTATGAAACAAATAAGACTCAGCAAATACTGGTTCCTCTTTAAGGCACTTGGTTCTCCTCTCTAACATTGCTTACAAACAAGTGCTCTTGTCAGAAGTACAGAAACAATACCAACCATAGATACTCCGTATGTAATATAATGGTCATCTATCTCAAATGGCGAATCTTTGGCAGCTGATGAAAAATGGCAAACCATTTGAGGGTATGCGAAGTATATTCTAGTTGTACTGTCCTTGTTCTAGAAATTTAAAAAATAAGTGTTGATGCATTAGAATTTTGTTCAAAACTTCAATTTGGGTACCAGACATCCAGTTCCAAAGAGTAAGAATAAATAGCTCCAATAAATAATGTTCTAAAAGTTTATAATGCTTCAAGTTAGAACAAATCATTCCTGCAATCAATACTTGATAGTATTTTGGCATATGACAATGACAATGACAGCAGATGCTTCTTCTTCTTCTTCTTCGTTAGGTGTAAAACGTCACACTTTTGAGCGAGGCACGTTAAGAATGTTGCCGTAAAACAGGCCGTGGTTTGCGACGATGCGAACTTTTACGTCGTCTCCTTCCAACGGTCGATCACCCGCACTACCTTCTGCCATCTTTAAAGTCGTGTCGCTCGTCACAAGTATCACGTCAGTGTTGTTGCATACAAAGCTCACGAGAGTCTTACATATCGTGTTTTGCGATAATAGAGTACACTTTGGGGTGGACCATATGATATCCGGGGGGGGGGGGGTACGATATACGCGTGTGACATTGAATGTTAACACAGTGTATCCAGTTTGTTGACAAGAGCTAGCTTCAATTGGCAGTCACGTAGGCGTCAGGGTGTCTTATCGAAAATCAAAACATAGACGATGCGTTAGTGAACTAATATGACACAGGGGACAAAGCAGCTGGACTACAAGATAAATGCCATCTGGGCAATAAACGCCTTCTACGGTAGGCATGTATTTACCCGGCCGGCAGTTATTACAAATTGTACTTACTTTACCTATACATACATACATACATACATACATACATTTCCATACATTTATTAAAATCAAAGCCTATATAGTAAATGTGACAGTTTTCAATAGGAACATATAAAAGGAAACCAGCCCTTTCAGGCGTATAAGGCAAACATTCTCATATTAAATAATCAGTACAGTACAGAATGTAAATACATAAATAAAATTGCAAATTAAGCTTGCTTGTATATAATCTTTCTCTTCTGCGCAAGGCACTTTCAATATATTTTGCTCGTGGACGAATACAATTAGTTATAATCAATAAAAAAAATCGGAATCATACTCTTGGCTAATCAATTCAAACTTTTATAAAAAATGTTATATATGTATATATAAGATTGACATCGTGTAAGTTCCTAGAAGCACAGTATTCTTTTGAATCAGATGAAGGTTATCACACCAAATACATAGCTCAACATTGTGTGTCTCCACCAACGATTCCCCTCCCCACCCCTCCCACCACCACGAAGTACTTTGTATTTGTACTGATGCCTATATTCCATGTTCCTTTCTCAAGTCTTCAATGTATTTGTATTTCGGAGTAAGTTCACCATTGGAGCATATGATAGCCTGTTGATATGAAACAATATGCACTATTAACGAGTTTATATATAAGTTGTGTGGCATATTCGACGCATGTTCTCATGGCATTGTTAAAACTGACGAACGTAGTGGCATAAATATGTATAAAACGGTCGAACATAGTGGCTTGCATAAGTATAAACTGTCGAACATAGTGGTATAAATATGTATAAATTGCTGAACATAGTGGCATACATATGTATAAACTGTCGAACATAGTGGTATAAATATGTATAAACTGTCGAACATAGTGGCATACATATGTATAAACTGTCGAACATAGTGGCATACATATGTATAAACTGTCGAGCATAGTGGTATAAATATGTATAAATTGCTGAACATAGTGACATACATATGTATAAATTGCTGAACATAGTGGCATACATATAAATAAATTGTTGAACATAGTGGCATACATATGTGTAAACCGTTGAACATAGTGGCATACATATGTATAAACTGTCGGACATAGTGGCATACATATGTATAAACTGTTGAACATAGTGGCATACATATATATGATATATATACTTACATCTCTGACAACAGGAGACAAATGAGTCTCGCTATCCAAGGACAGATTGGCATTCATTGCAGCCTGAGCAAAGTAAGATAAATGTAAATATGTTATAGCCTATTGGTGTCTTCTCTCGTGTCTGTCTGTCTGTCTGTCTGTCTGTCTGTCTGTCTGTCTGTCTGTCTGTGTGTCTCTGTCTGTCTGTCTGTCTGTCTGTCTGCCTGTGTCATTGTTTTCTCAAAACGGCTGGGTCAATACAAACGAAATGCTGTGCTCATATTTTTAAATTAATGGCTAGAACTGACTAGGTTTTGGTAAACATATGAATATTAATGGCCTATTTACATAATTACTTTTTTTCGGTAATTAGGGTATTGTATCCTTCAAATTCAATAATGTGTATGTGTCATATAAAGTTTGATAATATAGCTTGTAGGTTTTTTTGCATAATTAATTATTTTCAGCAGTTAGGCTATATCTTAAGAATACATGCTTCAAATTCAATATATTTTGACACATACTTCAAACCTAACAAAGGGCACATGTCCTGAAAAAAGTTGTTGATATAGTTTCTAGTTGTAATGAGTCATTTGCATAATAAATGATTTTCAGTAATTAGGATATATATGAAGAGTGCAAGCTTCAAGTTCTATATAATTCAAGTTTGTACATGATACCAGGGTGCACATGTCTCATAAACTTATTGATGTAATGCTTAGTTTAATGCAAATTACGATTTTTAGGAATTTGGCTATACATTTGTATCTTTAACAAGCTTTCTCAAATTCAATTAAATACATATTACATATTTCAAACATTATTGCATATACGTGTTCTGTTTCATTCCAAGAATTTGTGTGTGTAGGAACGAAAATCTTAAGACATTGCCCTTGAAGGCATTCAGTTTAAATCTGGTTCTGATTATCATCTAGTGAACATGAAATAACCTCTCTTGTTGTTACAAGTTCTATAAGAAGTGGAAACTGGCGATGTTACTGACCATTTCTTTGATATATGGTAGCAATATACCTCCGGAGTGATCAACGGATTCCTTTGGCAGCTGAGTTGGCATGTTACCAATAGAACACAATAACACTCCCTCTCCAAGAAGGCTACCAGAGGAACAAACAGATATTATAACATAAAACAGTGACAGTAGATATTTGTGATTTGAATCACTTGTGAGAGGTAATTATAAGATTATGAAAGATTAAACCATGCAGCTTTTGTGCGATTCAACAGTATTTTAAAATCTGAATCATGTATGTTACATATTCTATACCATATTCGATTGCCATGAGTTTTCAATGATCTTAAATTCCACTTCCCTCTAGAGTAAAAATGGTGCAAAACGAATAATTCAAAATAATACTATCCTCGTTTTGTTTTACATTTCGTCGTACTCGGAGAACCTTTACTGACAAATACGTCCAAACAAATATACACTAATAGAAACTGTCTTTCCAAATTGTAAGTTCTAGCACACTGTAGATTGTTTCTAGTACTGTTGGAGTCTATCAGTCTCTCGATAAACTAGTTTCAACCTGGGTCAAATACATTATAAACCTGATGAATCTCCAAATCATATATATTTTGTGTAATACGAGTCACCGTATTTACAATTATATATTAAAAACCCCACCTGTCTGTCTTTAGGTGATAATGTACATCGTTAATTTTATGTATAGAGAACGGGGATCCAACAGTCGTTTCACGTTCAACCAACTCCACAGAGCCACCTGTGTTTGCTGTAATATCGCTGATAGCCAAAAGACGGTGTGGTAAACCAGGGCAGCCTTCAGTTACATCTGTTTTTGTACCTCTGTAAGGACCAAGCAGTGTGACTAGATCGCTTTTCTTGACTAATTTTGGTTGACCTGAAGTCCAATGAATCCCACTTATTATGACTGAAGCCCAGGGTGCATACTGAAAACAGGATGTGATAAACAACTTATATTGGGGTGGGGGTTGGGGTGTGGGTAGGGTAGGGTAACCCGATCGAGAGACTCTGCCACCAAAATGGATCACCTTTTCCTCACAAAAATCCAAACTTTCCCCCTAGATGTGAATAGAATGGTCCTTTATTTTGCATCCATGGTTTAAATGTTCCAATATGGTCCATGGACGACCAATATGTCTTTATTTTTATTTTCAAAATTGTAATATATAAAAAGTTCGTATATGCAATGCAGGTACTATCTGCGCCAAGCAAGCCCCGACTGGCAAATCAATTGGTCCACTACATCCTAGTATAAGGCAGATAAGGCGTTAATTTAGTCGGGATACACACAAAAGTGATCAAATACAACATTGATAAAAGGTTAAAAGATTTAAAATGCAATGATTGTTCGTAAGGAACTGGTTTGTAAACAATCTCTGTCAGTGAATGAACACATGTATCCATTTAATCGACACGTGACCACGTCACGTCAGGTCTGTGCATGACACCTCCCTCTATATATATATATATATATATATATATATATATATATATATATATATATATATATATATATATATATATATATATATATATATATATATATATATATATATATATATACACACACACACACACACACACACACACACACACACACACACACATAATGCACAAGTTAAGGTACGGAGCCGTTACTCAGATGTCACGCTTGAATGCATGCGATCTTCAGACGAGTAACTCAAATTCAAGTGATAGAATTCGAACACGCAGAAGTGGTACCCGGATGTGATGCGCGTTGAGGAGTGACATGGTGGAATGATAGAATGTATTTGTTTTCATGGCGGCACTTTCTGGTCGTTTATTAAGGAGCCCCAAACGATAAACGAATTCTGTCACTTGAATTTCAGATAGTCGTCTCAAGATCGCATTCAAGCGTGAAACTCTGAGTAACGGCTTCGTACCATAACTTGTGTATTTTGTGTAAATACAGCTCTACTTCTCAGTATTGAGCGCTTTTCCTTCATTTATGACTTTCCTCTTACACTGAATTAGTGTATATATATACACACATATATATATATGCTTCTTGAAATATCACTATAGAAAGTTTTAATTATTTCCATTTAACTGTGATTAAAATAAATTACGTAGGCTTACACAGTTTGTAATCCAGTTCAAGTTAAAATCTCATAACTTCGACAGTGAAAATATTGTAATCCTTATTTAAATAGACTCGATTTATTCAAATCTTCACACAACCAGATTTAAACAGAATGCCTTCCGTAAGGACACAGTTTTGAGATTGTCGTTCCTACACACAATTTGTTGGAATACAACAGAACATATGCAATAAGTTATTTTTTCTCATTGACTGTTATTTGCCCATTGCTGTTAGTGATCTCCTGGCAAACTACAACTACTGCCATGATTAGTAGATTGACTAACATACGTTGAGAATGTAAAATGTAAAAAAATCGCTTAGCCGCACCACTTTAGACAACATTTCCCGATTAGAAACTATTTTTTCCTTTTTAGTGGCCTACCAAAATATGCCAGTAACTTATTAAAACTAAACGCTACATCAAAATTTTTTCAGGACAGGTGCACTTTGGTATCGCAAATGTATGTATCAAATTATATTGACTTTGAAGTGTACATTCTTGATATATAGCCTAATTACTGAAAACCATTAATTATGTAAATTGCTCATTAATATTCATGGTATATTTACCGAAACCTAATCAGTTCTTGTCACTACCCTATGGAACACATGCAATAAAGTTCGTTTGAATTGAGCCAGTCGTTTTTCAGAATATGGTGATAAAGTTGCACCACTATAGACAACATTTCCTGACCAGAAACTACTTTTTTTTCATTTTTGTGGCCTACCAAAAATCTGGCAATAACTTATTGAAACTAAAAGCTTTGGTGCCACAAATGCATCAAATTATAATGTATCAAATTGTATGTATCAAATTATAATGAATTTGAAGCGTGCATTCTTGAGGTATAGCCTAATTACCGAAAACCATAAATTATGTAAATTGCTCATTAATCTTCATGGGATGTTTACCAGAAATAAGTTCTTGCCATTACCCTATGGAACACGTCTACAAAATTCCCTTTTAATTGAGCCAGTCGTTTTGGAGAAAATGGTGATACAGACACACGCACAGACACACAGACATTTCAACCCTAATACAAAACCTTCCTTACGAAAGGTAAAAATTATATTTCCTCATGCAGAATACACACACAGCTATATATATATATATATATATATATATATATATATATATATATATATATATATATATATATATATACATATATATACATGTATATGTATACACATGTATACACACATACATGTATATGTATGTGTGGTGTGTGTGTGTGTGTGTGTGTGGTATAATGTGTGCTGTCTGTGTGAGTGTGTGTTGAGTGTGTGATATATGTTATATATTGTATGTAACCATTCAAACAATACACAGTGGGAAAATTCGTGTTGAGGTCTCACATACTCTCCTCTTTGATCTTGACACTGTAGACTTTGCGAAACTGTTGATTGAACTGGAGAAATGGTACAAAGTAGACGCAGAAAAGGTGTTGATATACTAAGGATATGTAAGTGTCTTATTTTAACTTACTCTTGTATTGAAATTCGACTCATACAAGTCAGGGTGTTCCTTGTACTCTGAGGAGCAAAATCCTGTACCATTCTTCCTGTAGAGATGGTCTTTCTTATTTATAACTGTTCCGTATATCGTTTTGTGATCTGGGGTGTAAAGTTATGTTTAAGGAAAAAATAGATAAAACTTGTTAGCTTTGCATTGCATGCTTTTCAAAAGTTTTCAAAGTAAAACAATTGTTCAAAACACTGTGGTGTACTATATATAATAGTGTACGTATCCATGTATGACACACGGAATATATGTTCGACATCTGAAATACATGCATTTGCTTAATAATATGAATAATACAGAAAAAAGTTCAGGTCTAGCTCGTGTCCTACTAAGAAGATTTTTTGTTCGTTCTTTCGTTCACTTGTTTGTTTGTCTGTCTATTTGTTTGTTTGTTTGTTTGTTTGTTTGCTGAATATTGTTATGTCAATATCTGAGCTTAGCTACGACACAAAAGTGTGACACGTACTATCAATATTATTGAAGTAAATTAATTTTGATGTTATAAATTCTGAAAGAACACGTCTAAATATCTCCCCTTTGCTATCGCTCCGCCTATTAAATGAAAACGTCTAGACAGCCAGTTTACCCACTGATATATAAATCCTGCATGCATGTAGTGATGTACCTGTCACACGCTACTATAACAGTGACTATTTCGGATTCCTACCTCCATATTTAGCCACATATTCCAAATCTGCTGGTCGTACAAATTTGTGTGGAAGTTCTTTAAATATCTCCTGGGCACCCTGTATGAATATGCAGACAAAGACGTATATAGTAATTGCATACAAATGTAAGAGAAACCTGATAACAATGTGATATGTGATGCTTCATACTCCCCCACCCCACCAATATCCCTGTCCCATCACATCACATCAACATCACATCGCATCGCATCACATCACATCACATCCAATCATAAAGATCATATGTAGTATGCATAAAATATACATTTTATTCAATTTACAATATTATTAGGGAACGGTTTCTTACTTGAGAAGCATTGCCTGAGCCAGTGAACACAAAGGTCAAAGGTCCTATAGATTTTGGCATCAGTCCCAGCGCTATCTCGCGCCCAGTCTCGTTGACTGCTTGTTTTGCTGCATGAATATTGCGGTAATTGTGTGCTAAACCGATATGCTGCGGAAACAAAACACAAGAACATATTTTTTGTAGCTATTCAAGAACTGACTATAAAAGTTAGCATATTCACTGCCTCTCTGTTTGAATTATATAACATGTTATATTGCAATTTCGATATTGAACGTTTCAAACTGACATGTTCTTCTGTTTCATCAACTATAGTTTAGTTTAGTTTAGTTTACTTCGGTAAAACAACAAGATCAACGGTACAGATATACAAATAAAAACTGGTACAAAAACAATTGTTGAATTACTTGAATAACCCACAAAGTCAATGAATTGTTTCCAGTTGGGTCCATACAGTGATTCAAGAAAGTGGTGGGATAAGCAAAGGTGTTTAACAGAAGTTGGTTGGGAAACATGACGGCAAACTAAGTAATAACGAATAGACTCGCTGTTTTCAGTATCCCTTAGTGAACTGGACAGATGTGATTTGACTGTTTTTTTTAAAGGCATTTCTTTGTGATATCTGTTTTATTGATGCTGGTAGATTGTTCCAGTCCTTAATGGCGTTAGCATAAAACGTATTTTCAGCCTCACCTTTAAGCATTGTCAAAAGCAATGGGGTATATACACTCTTTGTCATAAAAGCTTACAGCATTTGGGTGTTTGAGACACACACAACAACCCTTGTTTGAGACACACATAATCCTGGTCATAATAGCTTAGCGTTTGCCGTTTTGTGCAACAATTTACTCTAAAACAGGACACATCAAAAGATACGTCAGTTAGAGGCGACAAAACAAACAGTCCAGGCCAAACCACACCAACTTACGTAAATCAGACCTGGCTATAAACTTTGACAGCATAGTATTGGCAATTAAACAACCAAACTAGTACTGTTGTGGCCAAGTGTCAAAAATATGTAAAAGAAACCAATTTGAGTATTTATCCCAAATTATATCATCAATTTATGAATAAGGTGTGGTTTTGTCTTGTTCGTAAAATGTTATAAACTGTAATGTACCGACATATCTAAGGTTGAAACTGAACATGTATGGGCATATATTGATAAGTAAAGGAATGCCATAGCTTGGATGTTTGTAGTTTCTACTTTTTCCATCTATCAGACGTATCTCTACCCACTACCGTAACTGTATTTTACAGTGTAAACGTTTCCCGGAATGCCTTATGTGTGAAAATTCTACATGATGACATTACATATATCTACCACAAACGGAGTGTTGTGGCCTAACCCCAACAATCTCATTCCGAGTCCATGGAGTATGTCGATCGTTCCAGCAATGCCGGCAAATTTACCAAAGGCTAGTAGACGTTTACCCATATCATCAACCATCATTTGATAATCCACTAAACGTATACGCTGCAAAAATAATTATGAGTAAGGAAAAATTCAAATTATATTATATGAAATATGGCTTCGTGTGATGGACTATAAGGTCATTTTGATATTAAATCCTGTAAGACGTCCTAATGATATCATATATATGAGTGTGTATGTGTGTGTGTGTGTATGTGTGTGTGTGTGTGTGTGTGTGTGTAAGTTTTTATTGAAAAATACAACAGATAGATGGATGGATGGATGAATGACTGGATGGATGGATGGATGGATGGGTGGATGGATTTAAAAAGATTTTTTTTAAAGGAGTGGAAATACACTTTTTGTCATAAAACCTTAGCATTTGGGTGTTTGAGACACACACAATTCTTGTTTGAAACACACATAATCCTTGTTCGAAACACACAAATTCCTTGTCATAAGACCTTAGCATTTCCCATTTTGTGCAACAATTTACTCTAAAACAAGACACATAAAGAAATGCGTCAGTTCCAGGCATCAAAACAAACACTCCAATCGAAATCACACCAACTTGTGTCTGCATCAACTCTCATTGACGGATCTCTTATGACCAGAATTGAGGTGTTCGCAACACACTGAATCCTGGTCATAAAACCTTAGCATTTGGGGATTTTCTGCAACAATTTACTCTAAAACAGTAGTCTACACGTACACGACGGGTGTTTTCGGTGACCAACAATTCTGACGCTCCGACGCCAAAACGGTGGCAGTCGATCATGGATGAGTGGGTGGGTACCCCGGCTTGTCAGCGAAATTTCATATGTACCCCTTTTCCAGTTAATATTTCAATGAAAAAGAACCCCCCCCCCCCTTTATATATATATATATATATAGTGAATGTGGGAGAAAATCACTTCAAAAACCCCCTCTTTCCGAAATCCGGGAGGTTTTACCTTCAACTAGCTCTGGATTTCTACGCTATGATGTTGCGACACGTCTTGTTGAAACCCTGTAGCGTAGAAATACAGAGCTATACCTTCAACGACACCTAATCCATACACTGCACACGGTCCTGGATTACGTGACCTTTCTCCCCGGGCCTTTGTCGGGGCAAGCAGGACTACTATCACGGCAGAGTACGATCTAATTTGGATGAAGAATCATTGAAGTTTGAGCGTATCATACACCCTTTTTTAAAAATTTGATGTACGTACTCTACGAAAAGACACAGCGAGAGGGGTTAAAAAGGAGACAAGAGAAACATCAGTGGAAAGCGGGATGGTCACCGAAAACACTGGACATCGCGTAAACGTCTACTGACGTTGAAAGCGGAATCTTCTGATGTTCATAAATGCTTAGCATTTGGGACTTAGGTCAACAATTTATTCTGTTCGACAGAACAGAAGTTAGTGTGTCTTAGACACCACACGAAATTGTAACAGTGTGTAAAGCAGGATGTTTTGAAGAAGCCACCTCCGACTAACGCATCTTCTGATGTGTTCTGTTTTAGAGTAAATTGTATTATAAAACGTCAAATGTTAAGCTCTTATGACAAGGATTCAGTGTCTCAAACAAGGATTGTGTGTGTCTCAAACAAGAATTGTGTGTGTCTCATACACCCAAATGCTAAGGTTTTATGACAAAAAGTGTTACAAGATTTAGTCAACGGTATATTTTAGACAAAGTGAACGCATTTGAAAGCATTCTTCCTACGTGCTAGCTTAAGTACATGATTTTTGAACTGCTTGACTGTCAGTAGGAGACAAGGGGTAATAAATATCCACTGGGTCGAAAACTTCACGACATTCGTTTAATCCTTTTTCAAAGATAGTTCATAAGGTTATATACACGGCTTATATCAGGGTCTCCCATCATAGACAAGTACTATGCTTATTTCACAACAGTCGCCAAAATACTATGGCCTGACAATATAGCTATTTACACGTTAGTACTAAAGGTGAAACAAATGTATTCATTCATTCTGTCGACGTCTTCAAAGTACATGTTTCAGTGGTTTTGATGGAAGGTTTACTCACATACAGTAAACATGCGTATTAAAAGCACATACGTTACCTTCTCGAACATAGCATCTAATAATGGCATTCTCTCTTTCAACGCCGAACTTGTACGAGAGAAGAAGGCATATGATTTATTTGGGATAAGTTTTTCAATCGGTACTGGTTTGATACTAATAATTAAAGAAGCTTCCGTGATGTCTTCTTGGACTACTGCTCCAGAAGTTTCGTATTCCTGGAAAATGAAAGATAGAAATGAGTTCTTCCCAATATTCATTATTTATTTACTATCACGTGCACTTTCTTAATATTATATTTTAATAATGTCTTGAAGATTACTATGTCTGTGGCGTTTCTACCACGTGAAGATTTGATTATACCAATCAATTTAAAGAAGAAGTTCCTCCAGGAATAAATAACTTGTATTGATAGACAGTCGGCATTGCATACATACATGTATCCAAATACAAATGGCCTCCAGGGCCGTAGCCTGACCAAATTGCCAAGGGGGGCAGCACTTTGTCTTGGTGCAATCAAGCATTTAAAATTTAGAAATGTGCTGATTTACATATATTTGCATGTTATGTACATGATATCTATTTTAGCATACGCAATTAAATATCATATGTAAGGCCAGAAAAAATAAAAAATGCTGTTCAACGGGTAACCTAACCCATCACATTGGGTAGGTAGGTCGATTTCATTTTTTCACAATGCTTGACGAGGATAATACAAACCATATATAATGATAGCAAAATATTTCAGGTCGAGTTTAGATAGAACTTATCCAGTCATCTTGATACTATCTCTTGCAATTTGTCTGCATAGCTACATTTAGGAAATGTACACAACTTACGGTTAAACAAATGGTTTAGTTCCTCTCACCCTCTCTTCTTAAAAAATGTTAAGCCCGCCAAATGGAACTCGAGCATTGTGTTAGCCAGCCCTGCTGTCACCTACACTACAGTTGAGATATAAAATCATATGGTACAGTGATGCATAAGAGATAGCCAACTACAATTATACTCCGAACGAGATTACTTTACACATGATGTGGATTTCACATACATAAGGAGATGTCTCTAATTAGCTCTAACCTATACAGGGAGGTACTTAGCCAGACACCTTCCATCTTGTTTTTGGGAGAAAGACAATTGTCACCTTGATTGCTGCTGATTGGAAGGAGACAATTCCAGGGGTGAAAAAAAATGAAAAAAAAGACAGTGTAGGAGGTCATTTAGAGGCATAAAATATCAAACCATAGACATAATTCAAAGTCTTACAATGCTTGAATATGGTAATAAAATACCAGAATTGAAGCAATTATGCTATGCATTACTTATTATCTGGAAGTGTATGTTGTTGTGGCAAAGCTGAAAGATATTTTGCGGATGTGCGCTTTGTAAATGACTTCTCCTGAAGTTTAATTTGGTTGCAAAAAATCCAAAGCAAAACAAGTCAAAATTAAACTTTCAGACTTTTGATGGCCCAATAACTTTTCAGCCCACTCCCATAGTCGTAAACTTTTGTTCAATTCTTTTTAGTGCACATTGGATGGATATGCAACAGCTTACTTTATTCTCAATTCATGCTTGTATGCATCACCAGAGCCAAGTAAACCACTGTATAAGATATTATATAATTTGAAATAGACTCAATTGTGTATTGTTACACGAACTATTGAAATATCCTTAATTTTGAGAAAAATGCGAAGCCCGCATGGGGATATATTGCCCATGCTTTTTCATTTTTCTGGCCTAATGTCGTATCTTTCAAAGTAGTTGCCGAAAAGATGTCACATTCAGAGTAAAGAAATGGATGGTGCTTTCTCAAATAAGTAACACAACAAAATACTCATTTTCTTTACCCAATTCCTAAAACTTTTATGGCCGCGTTTATGTCGGAACCCAAGTTGAACTCAGTGGATTCTCTTTGTCATCATCATTATAATGGAAAGTTTGGATTTTGATGTCGAAAGTACAGCTCTGTTTACAAATTCAGGGCCATTCTTTCCATAGCGAATTGTCGCTTCAAAATATTTTTATATTTTATATTTATCTATATTTATTTATTTTATATTTATAATTACTTTATTATCCCTCACGGGGAAATTTGTCTTGCAACAGCACAGAAAAGCATACATATAATCTTTCACGTTAAAGTATTACTAAGAACAACAAAAGTACGAAGACATTAAAAACTGTGTAAAAGACTACATAAAAAACACTCACATTCCTTTACTTCTTACATTCTCTGGTTAAGTATTCTGATGGCAGAAGGTACGTAACTGAGCCGAGCACGACGTGTTCTCAAGGATAAAATTCGATACCTGCGACCCGAGGGAAGCATCTCAAAATACTGAACTAAGGCATGGGAAGAGTCATTGGTAATTTTTGTGGCTTTAACAAGTGCTCGTTTTCCATATAATGATTTCATGCTTTTACATTCAGTTCCACATATTTTAGTACATGTATTGACAACTGTCTGTAATTTGTTAACATTTGAAACAGTCAATCCTCCAAACCAGCTTAGAAACGAAAAGGTAACTACACTCTCAATGTGGCTAGAGTAGAATGCTTTCAATATATCTGGTCTAATATTCAGTGACCTTAGTTTACGCAGTAAGTACATTCGCTGTTGGCATTTCTTATATACAGCATCGGTGTTCTGTTGGAATGTAAGTTTGTCATCAATGAGTGTTCCTAGGTAGCGGTATATTGAAACACGTTCTACAACCTCTGAGTTAATTTCAAGTGCTTTAACTTCCCTTCCAGATCTACTAAAGTCAATTACCATTTGCGGAATAACGGTAGTGTCAGTGTGCAATGAGATAATTATGTCAAACAACATTTTAACCAAATACAACGTCGAACACAATTATTGAAAGTGGATCTTCAAAGAGTGGATCTTAAACTGCGTACCTAGTTTAATAGTTTTTCAGGGCCACCAAATATTCCAAAAAAGAGATCTGCCGTTTTATCAGTATGCAATGTTTTAATATAAGATCGAGCGCATCTTCGGAGTCACTGCATGCAGCATACCATGCGACCTCGCGTTGAATGACTTTTTCCGAGTTTCGCTGACATTATAATTGCGGCTTGCTATCTTCAAATGAAGGAGACTTTCAAGACTACTGTTACACGCGGAAAATGCACAGTGCATGTGCGCACTTCTTTAATAATTTGCAGCAAAAAGTTACAATTTTTAACTGGACACATTTTTATTCAAAGTTAAGTCAGCGTACAATAGAGATATAAGATACATATTAGCGAGGACTTGGTGTACAGTCAGTAGTGAACCATCAATTTCAATCGTGCATGCTAGGAATCGTCACGTAAATAACAATTTTAATAACATCGCTACGTATTCAAAAAGTAGCTTTTTTCTTACCTTTTTTCCAAAATCTAAGGGGGGCAGCTGCCCCATCTGCCCCCCCCCCCGCAGGCTACGGTACTGGCCTCTGGTCAAAATTTGTACAAACATTGTTATCAACGTTGAGCGGGTATAGCTACTAAGAAAGCCTAATTCTTTTGAACACTGAGATTTTTAATTTTAAAAAAATACCGCCAATGGCGTTGTAGCACAACTGTACAGTTTTTAAAAATGTTTATCCATATACTAGTCCATGCTAACAATAGATGTTCATTTGTTAAATGACTATCCAGTTGCCTATCCAACCATGTCGCTATCTTTGCGATATACGCTATCATTTGGCTGTTGCTATGGGCGTGGTCATGTTGTTGGATATATTTGCATACATTTTTGTTTGTTTTTGTTCTCTTGTGTATGGATTCCTGATATTATCTTTGTAATAGACGTGATCATTTGGCTGTTGCTATGGGCTAGGCATATTTGCATACATTTTTAAATGTTTATTCATTTTTCTATTAATCTTCTTGTTATCTTCGCAAAATATGTGATCATTGACTGATGCTATGGGCGTGGTCTTGTTGCTAGGCACATTTGCATACATTTTTGAATGTTTATTCATTTATCTGTCAATTCCTGTTATCTTTGTAATATACGCGATTATTTAGCTCTTGCTATGGGCGTGGTCTTGTTGCTAGGTAAATTTACATACATTTTTGGAATGTTTATTTAATTGTGTATTAATCGCCGTTGTTATCTTCGCAATATATGTAATCATTTGACTGTTGCTATGGGCACGGTCATGTTGCCAGGCATATTTGCATAATTCAAGTGTCTATTAATCCTTGTTGTTATCTTTTTTAAAATACACCACCGTTTGGCTGTTGCTATGGGCGTGGTCATGTTGCTAGGGTATTTACATACATTTTTTGAATGTTTACTCGCCTACCAGATGATGTTGTTATTTGACCAAAATATACTGCCATTTGGTTGTTGCTAAGGGTGTGGTTATGGTTTCTAGGGCAAATTTGGTCAAAATGATTTGAAGAAAATCTGCAGAATAACACTTTCAGAAAAATCGCCAAGTTTCAGACTTATTTACTTTTTGAGATATAAGTTTTTGACCAAAAATGAACATTTTTACACCTAATTTGCATATCATTCATGGAATCATTGTATGCTTAATATTTCTTCGTCCATACATCCCTAGATGCATTCCCATTAAATTTCAGCCAAATCTGCTCAGTGGTCTATTTAAGAATTATAGCTTTTTGACCAAAGCTTTTTAGCCCTAATTTGCATATCACTGATGGGAACATCATGTAATGAACAATTCTTAGTAAAAACACCCTGAAGAATGTTTCACTCACATTTCAGCCCAATCTGCCCAGTAGTTTTTAAGTTTTTTGACCAAAAGTCAAATTTTTTTACCCAAATCACAAACCGATGGTAAGATCATTTTGATTTGAACAATTTCTCAACTAAGTTTAAGTTTAAGTTTATTTATTTTCTAAAGCGCCTTTTCTATATAAATATATTCAAAAGCGCTGCACATAAAATACAAACACGTAAATAGGGTGAATGCTACAAAGACAAGTATACCGTTAACACCCTTAAAATGTCAAATGTTAAAAGGATAGTGAATGGTCATTAAAATTATAGACTGAGACTTGATATAACAGCCTTAAAAATGTCAAATATTAAATCGAACGTAAATGACCACTAAAATGATATAAATTTTGTACTCTGAGTTTTTGCGTAACTAGACACCCAAGGTAATGGACTCACCAAATATCATGGCAATCGGTTCAGCGGTTTTTGACTTTAAGTTGTTTACACACACACACACACACACACACACACACACACACACACACACACACACACACACACACACACACACACATACATACATACATACATACATACTTACATACATACATACATACATACATACATACATACATACATACATACACACATACATACATACATAATGTGAGTAATCCCCCCTTAAACTCCACAGTTTTTGAATCCCCCCAGGTCGTAAATAATGACGGCTCCCTAACAAGCATGGGAACCCACCCATCCAGGGACTTCCACCACCGGGTGTAAGATATACTATTTACACTATATATCTGTATAAATATTAGTTAGACACAAACAGGCCAAAATATACGTCAACTGGCCATGACAATGAAGTAAATAGAATTGAGAACAATACCTCCATAGAATAAACCAGTTTGTTGGAAGGCTGTACCAATACTTTGATACCGTGGTTTGTTATTTCCTGGACATGTTTTGGTCCGATTGCTGCTCTTCTCTCCCACGGTGTCCCATCTTCACGTTGTAGAGCAATGACCAGGGGTCTTTGTGGATTTCCAGAAAATGGTCTGACAGCATGGATTTGGGTAACAGTCAATACTGCCCGGTATAACTTTACCGCGCGGTTCTTCCACATTGTTATTCTCCAACTGTATGTCCACTGCACACTAGACAGAGGGATCTGCCACTTTTCTCTGGCCGGAGGGGGTCTGTGCATTTTTCCTTGGGGTCGACAAAATAGTATTTAGCCCCTCTCTCTGTGTGTGTAAAACCCAAGGCAAGCTGACCCCCCCCCCATCACATTTGTAGAACATGATAACCCCCCCCCCCCCACCACCACCACCAACATCACTCTAGGTGAAATAATGTTAATGAACGTGGGTAAGATATGAGGACAATCACAAACACCACAGTTCATAGAAGGTCATACCATTATAGAAATGAATTGGTCTTCCACAACAATCCAAATACAATTACCTCCCCCTCCTATTTAAGAGTTTAAAAGCCGGAAGCACCACCTACTGCCAATTTCAAAAACAGGCTGACCCCACCACCAGGAATTCACCCCCCCCCCCACCCGTCCCATGGAACTGCCCGATCCCTTACAGTACCCGTAACTGTATAGCTCCTGATATTTACGTGCATTCACGTACAATGTATGTGTATACGTCAGTCTGAGTGGGTCCATGCATGTTATTAGTTGTGATAATATAGTGTTTGTGCGGATAAACATGTGATAGGCGTGACCTTTGACATCCATTACGACGTGTTTCGGCACGTACACGTTCTTAAAATTCTGGTTTGACAAAAAATAAAACAATATTCTCAATAAATGAAAACTTATTTCAATTAAAATAATGTGAACATGGAATAAAAGTACATAAACTGTTAAAATTAGTTTATAAGTACGTAAAATATAAAATACTACAGCTAAAATAAAATAATACTTTTGGCCTGAACGGCTTGCCATAGCTTGGAAGATTGGCGGAGAGTCATCATTTTTTTCCCACCATCCTGACCTGCAATTTCTTTTTTCTCCTTGGTATTTTCTGGCAACTTTTCTCCCATCTTTTTTTTTCGGATGTCCAGATTTTTCTTTTCAGGCCAGCGTTGAATGCTTTAATCAGTGGCGATTAAATTTCTACTAGTTACATATTAAACATGGATATGATTGTATTGAGTACTTTGTAGTACGAATGTTCTGTATACGCGTCCATAGTAATGTAATTGCTATTTTATCACAACATAACTATTTTCGTCACAACATAAGGGAGCGATCATTTTTTACGGCCGGGGGTAGGCCGGTGACTTTTTGTTCATGTTGTACTTAAAAATAGTGACCCCCTGCAATTCATCCACAAAACAATCCAACCCCCTCTGACAAATAAAAAACACAATGACCCCCCCCCCCCGCCCATCTCATGGTTGACAGGAAACACTCTTTTCGTTCTTGCAAAAGACACTCTATTCTCAAAGCATAATACTGCACACTGCATAGTTAATTTTACATGTTACATTTTCAGTAATTTCAAATGTATCTGGTAAATTGCTAACCAAAATCCATTGTTTCACATGTATAAAGCTCTTTAGATAGGAACCCTATGAGAAGTATGATTGTCTGTTCCAAAAGTTCTAGGATATCTCTTAGATTGAGTGAACTATTAATATTGATTAATTCAGCTAATTATCAAGTACAATATTACAAATGGAGTTAATATACTTGTAAACCCATGTCAATAACTGTCACACGTCACACATAATGATGTACTTGCATCATATAATGAATTGTTTACATCATATAAAGATATGTTCACATCATATAGTCAATATATTGTTTTCTTTAGACTAAAAACAACTGCGGCTTCCCATACATGTACACGTTTGCACTCCTCAAGACACTTGCTTGTCCTGTTCATAATTGTTCAGTTTAATCATGGCACTGACTCAAAACACCCCCCACACCCCCATTCATTGACCACACTGATAATTTTAACCAAAATATTTTTGAAAGGTTTTGAATAATGAAATGTGATAAATGTCATTGGTTTCAAAATCAACACAATAGGGGTGAGATCAGTACGTAAAAAAATCTTATTCTTTTAGTAAGGCCTCAGAACCCTTTCCCCATCCCCTTCTAACTAAATTGGTAAAATTGTTGTACACAGCACAATCAATTTCAAATCAGTATGTAGTATTATGTAGTGCTATGGATACGAAGCCAGTATGTAGTGAGGAAAAATAGCTCTTTTAAATGCACAATAAATGTATTTTAGTGCCATGCATAACAATTTTTTCCCCCATTTTTAGAATTGTTTGTATTGGGTACAAAACAGATTTCATTACAAAAGACCCCCTCTCACCCCCACCCTACACTAAAAGAATTTAGTTTTTACCCTACATTGAACTCAATTGATCTCAACTATAAATCAATTTGTGACTTCTAATGGAGATGATTGTAGTTATCATACACTAGATTTACAAACATATATAGGAACTAGACTAACTATATACATGGACATTGAATATCCAATCTCTAGACACAGGCTGGGACAGGCACTTTCAGTCACAGTGTTTGCCACATATTATTTCAAAGTGTCCTAAATTGATTATGTTTGTGCACAATTCCACACGTTCAGGTCAATGGAGGAACAGATTTTAGAGCCAGTAAATCTTAAGGTATTTCATTTCTTATGTGATACATGTACAGCTACACAAGTTTTTCTACCACAAGATGACACAATGCAACTCATGGCGTGCAATAGTGAGAAGTCATTTCAAACAAATAACTGTTGCTTAAAGGTGGCCATGGTGCAGTGTTGTAATGCCATACCATATGTATTGGATCACGTATCAAGAGACAGAGTTTATGTTATATTTGAATGTATATTTATAGCTATTTGCTTATGATTTATTTTATGCACATCCATTTTTATGTTTAATAGCTCACACAGCGCCCACAAGCGGCAGCATAGCGGGTCAATGACTAGTACGCATGGGCGTCCTATATACTATGCAAAGTTTTTTTGGTGGTTTTACCCAAGGATGTATTGCGGTACAATGACTATGCATGCACATTCTATGTACGATGTGCAAGCTCCACGGCGAGAGCGCTATCTATGATATCATTGTGAGGCAGCTGCTCACAAATGACTCTACCCAGCTGTACGAGCTTAGGGGCTTTGGCCTAGTTATTAAGTGTGTGTACATTTAAGTACAGGAGCATGGCTCATGAATTTGTTCAGTTGAAAACAAGGTGATCCCAACTTTATTTATAAATGATGACCCCTTCTTCGAATCTCAAATTAAGTTGACCCCCCCCCCCCCACTCTGATTTGCCGCCCCCGGCCGTAAAAACCGATCGCTCCCTAACGATATACGTGTGTAACAGTGAACGTAACACAGGCGTGTATCCAGTTTGTTGTCAGGGTGTCTTATCGAAAATCAAAACATAGCGATGCATGCATGAACTTCTTCTTGGGAAGAATATGACACCGTGGACTAAGGGGTGGACCATTTGATATCCTGGGGGATGCTATGAAACTTTATTTCAAAAATGTTTCAACCTCACGTAGTTGCTTTTTACATGTTAGAGCTGTCTGGTAAAGTTTGTAAATTATTGTCTGAAAGTGACTGTGAATAGCCTAAACATTACCTTTAGATGTAAAAAAACAAAAACAAAAACAACAACCTCCAGGGCTGCTAGGGAGACCCCCTAGAACCCCCCCCCCCCCCATTCACTCACACTCACATTAGAGGTGGCCATATCCCAGTCTCAAAACTCTTCCCTTTACAGCTTACTGTCAGATGCTCTGAAACATCCCCACAAGCTGGAGAAACTGACCGGTCTACCTAAATGTTTGAGCTCATCAATCAAGTTTCCGATTTGTATTTTCAGTGTGTCACCATACCATGGCATAAAAACTGTCAATGATGTTTATTTAATTGAAAATCAAACATGTATGAAATACATGTATGTAGTTTTCCAAATATAATCTGTGTGTGATAGAACAGCATTTTTTTACTCTCTGTATTACCGTGTGCGACAACCAAACAGAAAATTGTGGCAACAAATGTAGGTGTTCGACATTGACGTAAAAAAGCCCCGGATATGTCAAAGAAGCAAAGAAAAAAAAGTTGCCAGCATAGGCGAAGGAGAAAAAAATAATTCTCAGGCAAGCAGGTGGGAAAAAATAATGACTCTCCACCAAGCCCCCCCCCCCCAGGACATCGAATGGTCTACCCCTAAGTAACCGGAGTACAAGATAAATGCCATCCAGGCAATAAACGCCTTCTACGGTAGGCGTGTATTTACCCGGCCAGCAGTTATAACAAGTTGTACTTACTTACTTATACATACATACATACATACATACATGCATGCATGCATGCATGCATGCACACACAGACACACACACACACGCACGCACGCACACATACATACATACATACATACATACATACATACATACATACATACAATGTACATACATACATACATATTCATACAAATAAATATTAAAATCAAAGCCTGTATAGTAAATGTGACAGTTTACAATAGGAACATATACAAGGAAATCAGGCCTTTCAGGCGAACGTCAAACATTCCCAAATTAAATAATCAGTACAGTAAAGAATATAAATACATGACTATTGATATGTGTTTTACAAAATAAAATTGCAAATTAAGCTTGCTTGTATATAATCTTTCTCTTCTTCTGCTGAATCAATTCAAACATTTATAATCAAGCACAAATAATATATATGTATATATAAGATATAAGACATCGTGTAAGTTCCTAGAAGCACAGTATTCTTTTGAATCAGATGAAGGTTATCACACCAAATACATAGCTGAACATTGTGTGTCTCCACCAACGACTCCCCTCCCCACCCCCACCACGAAGTACTTTGTGTTTGTACTGATGCCTATATTTCATGTTCCTTTCTCAAGTCTTCAATGTATTTGTATTTCGGAGTAAGTTCACCATTGGAGCATATGATAGCCTGTTGATATGAAACAATGTGTACTTTTAACAAGTTTATATATAGGTTGTGTGGCATATTTGACGCATGTTCTCATGACATTGTTAAAACTGACGAACATAGTGGCATAAATATGTATAAAACGGTTGAACATAGTGGCATGCATATGTATAAAATGTCGAACATAGTGGTATAAATTTGTATAAACTGTTGAACATAGTGGTATACATATGTATAAAAGTGTTGAACATAGTGGCATAAATATGTATAAAATGTTGAACATAGCGGCATGCATATGTATAAACTGTCGAACATAGTGGCATGCATAAGTATAAACTGTCGAACATAGTGGTATATATATATGTATAAACTGTTGAACATAGTGGTATACATATGTATGAAAGTGTTGAACATAGTGGCATACATGTGTATAAAATGTTGAACATAGTGGCATGCATAAGGGACCGGTCAGTTTCTTCGGCCTGGGGGGGTCCGGTGGATTGGGAGGGGGCTCACTCTATTTTTGAAATTGGCAGTAGGGGGATCATGCTGTTTTCAGAATTGTGGGGGGTCATTGTATTTTGGATTGTGATGGAAGAAAAAAATCCCTTTTCTACAATGGCATATAGCCTTGTCTGAAATGCGGTACATGTCAATATTGGTTCTTCTCCCTGTTTCTTACTGCACGAGGTGTACACATCCCAGTCTCAAAGTTCTTCCCCCTACCTCTTACTGTCAAGTGTTATCAAACTTAATATTTCAAAAATATTTTTCTTTTTACATGTTGTTGCTGTCTTGTAAAGCTTGGAATTTATTGTCTGAAAGGGTCTGAATAGTCTCAAAATTGACTTTTCAGAGTAAAAAACCTCCAGGGCTTCTAGGGGAGACCCCCTAGGAACCCCCATAAGAGATATACACATTCCCTGCCCAAGCTTGCCTATACCTTTCACTGTCAAGATGCTATTAAACTCATTTTGGAATATATTTACCATGTGTAGTCAATAGTTATAATTATGATAGTGCTAACCCGGGATCTTATAAAGTAGATGCAAGAGTCACGATCAAAAAATACCTGTCATGTGAATATAATATATATATATATATATATGGGGGGGGGGTCATCATGTTTTAGAATTAAGTGATAGGGGGGTCAACCTGTTTTTGGTTTTACAGATGGTCAGTGACTTTTTCTTGGCCCAATTTAAGAATCCACCCCACCCCCCCACCCCCAGGCTGAAGAAACTGACCGGTCCCTAAGTATAAAATGTCGAACATGGTATAAATATGTATAAACGGTCGAACATAGTGGCATACATATGTATAAACTGTCGAACATAGTGGCATACATATGTATAAACTGTTGAACATAGTGTATAAAAGTGTATAAAATATGTATAAAAGTGTTGAACATAGTGGCATACATATGCATAAACTGTCGAACATAGTGGCAATGACTGTTGCATACATATGTATAACCTGGCGAACATAGTGGCATACATATGTATAAACTGTTGAACATAGTGTATAAAAGTGTATAAAATATGTATAAAAGTGTTGAACATAGTGGCATACATATGCATAAACTGTCGATCATAGTGGCAATGAATGTTGCATACATATGTATAACCTGTCGTCGAACATAGTGGCATACATATGTATAAACTGTTGAACATAGTGGCATACATATGTATAAATTGTTTAACATATTGGCATACATATATATGATATATATATATACTTACATCTCTGACAACAGGAGACAAATGAGTCTCACTATCCAAGGACTGATTGGCATTCATTGCAGCCTGAGCAAAGTGAGATAAATGTAAATATGTTACAGACAAATCACAACATTTTTACGTTATTCTTTGACACCATTAGACTATATTTCTATCAGATATTTCATATGATATGAGAAAGAGGATGACGATTTATTATACAAAAAAGAATAAAAGCATGTAATCGAAATTCAATTTGAAACTACTAGCGGAAGCCTATTGGTGCCTTCTCTTGTGTCTGTCTGTCTGTCTGCCTGTCTGTCTGTCTGTCTGTCTGTCTGTCTGTCTGTCTGTCTGTGTGTGTATGTGTGTGTGTGTGTGTGTGTGTCATTGTTTTCCCAAAACGGATGGGTCAATACAAACGAAATGCTGTGCTCATATTTTAAAATTAATGGCTAGATCTGACTAGGTTTTGGTAAAAATTATATGAATACTAATGAGCTATTTACGTAATTACTTGGGGGGGGGGTAGTTTGGGTATTGTATCCTTCAAATCCATTATAATTTGGTACATACATTCATGATCCCAAAGTGTATGTGTCATGTCAAGTTTGATAATATAGCTTGTAGGTTTCTTTCATAATTAATGATTTTCAGCAATAAGCCTATATCTTAAGAATGCATGCTTCAAATTCAATATAGTTTGGCACAAACCTACCAAAGCGCACATGTCCTGAAAAAATAATATCTAGTTGTAATGAGTCATTTGCATAATAAATTATTTTCGGTAATTAGGATATATATGAAGAGTGCAAGCTTCAAGTTCTACATAATTCAAGTTGGCACATACATTCATGATACCAGGGTGCACATGTCTCATAAACTTATTAATGTAATGCTTAGTTTAGTGCAAATTGCTATTTTTAGGAATTTGGCTATATCTTTAACATGCTCTCTTCATATTCAATTAAATACATATTACATATATACATATATACATGTTCTGTTGCATTCCAAGAATTATTGTGTGTGAGAACTAAAATCTTAAGACACTGCCCATGAAGGCATTCGGTTTAAATCTGGTTCTGATTATCATCTAGTGAACATGAAATAACCTCTCTTGTTGTTACAAGTTCTATAAGAAGTAGAAACTGGCGATGTGACTGACCATTTCTTTGATATATGGTAGCAATATACTTCCGAAGTAATCAACGGATTCCTTTGGCAGCTGAGTTGGCATGTTACCAATAGAACACAACAACACACCCTCTCCAAAAAGGCTACCAGAGGAACAAACAGATAATAAAACAGTGACAGTAGATATTTGTGATTTGAATCACATTGTGGGGTATAAGGTTATGAAAGATTAAACCATGTAGTTTTTGTGCGTTTCAACAGTAAGTGTGTTTAAACAGTTATTAGTTTCAACGGTTAATTGAAATGCAAATTCACGTATGTCACAAATATTATGCTATCTCATTTTTTAATAATTGCCAAGAGTTTTCAGTGAAAATGGTGGAAATGAATAATTCAAAAATTAATAATACTATCGTTTAGCTGCACACACTTCGTGATACTCAGAAAACATTTACTGACACGCGTCTAAACAAAGCCACAAGCCACATGTCTTTCCAAAGTATAAGTTCTGTCATCGTAAAGTGTTTCTAGTACTGTTTGATTCTATCAGCCCCCTCAATAAACTAGTGTCAACCTGGGTCAACTTCATTACTGTATCAAAATTCATGTTGATATGTGTGATACTAGTCATCGTATTTACAATTATATATTTTAAAAACCCCACCTGTCTGTCTTTAGGTGATAATGTACATCGTTAGTTTTATGTATAGAAAACGGGGATCCAATAGTCGTTCCACGTTCAACCAACTCCACAGAGCCACCTGTTTCTGCTGCAATATCGCTAATAGCCAAAAGACGGTGTGGTAAACCAGGACAGCCTTCAGTTTCATCTGTCTTTGTACCTCTGTAAGCACCAAGCAGTGTGGCTAGATCGGTTTTCTTGACCAATTTTGGTTGATCTGAAGTCCAATGAATGCAATTTACTATGACAGAAGCCCAGGGTGCATACTGAAAACAGAAAATGACACGGATGAACACCTGCTCATCTATTGTGCTCATTGAAATATTGGCAAATAAATGTCCGGGTAGTAGTTAGGAAAGACTACGGGAATGTACCGCCTAAATTTTTCACTAATACCAAAAATATTGGTCCACTTTCCGTATTGATCGGGAATGATGGATACTTGCTGGCACGCATGCTTTACGTGGCCAGGTCCAATGTCGTCCATGTTAAATTGGTGAGAAATGTTCATTTGATAGACCAACCTTGCTATGTCGTTCTACTTTAAAATGTGAAATAACATTTAAAAATATTTAAAAAAGACCTAGAGAGAGAGAGAGAGAGAGAGAGAGAGAGAGAGAGAGAGAGAGAGAGAGAGAGAGAGAGAGAGAGAGAGAGAGAGAGAGAGAGAGAGAGAGAGAGAGAGAGAGAGAGGGAGGGAGGGAGACCGTGTTTGTCACTCAGTAATTGAAAAAAAAAATAATGTATAAAAATTGTGTATGTAGAATGGAAGTGTGATACGTTGTATTTTATTTTAACTTACTCTTGTATTGAAATTCGATTCATACAAATCAGGATGTTCCTTGTACTCTAAAGAACAAAATCCTGTACCATTCTTCCTGAAGAGATGGTCTTTCTTATTTATAACTGTTCCGTAAATCGTTTTATGATCTGCAAACGAATCCGGTCCGACGGTTAACGGGCGCAAACTTACATTTTATGAAAGTCAGACGAAACTTGTTAATTTTACATTGCAATTTTTTGTGAAAAAAAAACATTTACTAAACAGTACATTTTGAGTACTACATTGCAGTATGTGTTGGGGTATGATATGAATACAGAAACACATTATAGTCAGATCTGGCTCATGCTCCAAAGGAGGTTGCCAGCCAGTGTCTGTCTGTCTGTCTGTCTGTCTGCCTGTCTGTATTTTTGTCTGCCTGTCTTTCTTTCTGTCTGTCATTCTGTCTATCTGTTAGCTGAATATTGTACATTGTCAATTATCTAAGCTTAATTACGACACAATTGTGCGACACTAGATATTAATCAAATAAGTTAATTAATCAGCAACAAAAAAGAAGACGTCTGAATAATTCCCCTTTGCTATCACTCTACGAGTAGTATATGGAGACGTCAAGACAGCCAAGATATACTCCATGTATAAATCATGCATGCATTGCTGTACCTATCGCACGCTGCAGTGACTATTTCGAATTCGTACCTCCATATTTAGCAGCATATTCCAATTCTGCTGGTGGTACAAATCTGTGCGGAAGTTCTTTGAATATCTCCTGGGCACCCTGCATATGTAGGCAGACATATAAAAATTGACATACACATGGAAGAGAAGTCTTAAACAAAGTGATATATGTGATACTTGAAACTCCACCCACCATCCATACCCCCATCCCATCCCATCCCATCCCATCAGAAAATATATTGGTATTAAGATATATAACAAGTATACATTTTACGCCCTCAATTTATAATACTTGGGAAGAGTTTCTTACCTGAGAAGCATTGCCAGAGCCAGTGAACACAAAGGTCAAAGGTCCTATAGATTTTGGCATCAGTCCCAGTGCTATCTCATGCCCAGTCTCTTTGACTGCCTGTTTTGCTGCATGAATATCACGGTAACTGTGTGCTAAACCGATATGCTGTGAACACAGAAGAAGTTGTTATTTAAGTACCTATTTGTATCGCAAATCATATACATGTGATTCTGATGTGTTTATTAGGGTTGAAACTGAACACTACACGTAGGCATAACTTGATAAGTATAAAGGATTGCTAAACCGTACGTTGGTAGTTTATAGTTTCCGTTCGTTGCATCTATCATGATCTAGATCTCTACCCACAACTGTATTTTACAGTGTAAGCGTTCACCTGCATGCCATATGCCAACGTGATAACTGATCAGTTAGATATATATTTACCACAAACGGAGTGTTGTGACCTAACCCCAACAATCTCATTCCTAGTCCATGGAGTATGTCGATCGTTCCAGCAATGCCTGCAAATTTACCAAAGGCTAATAGACGTTTACCCATATCATCAACCATCATTTCATAATCCACCAACCGTATTTTCTGGAAAGAAATTATGACTATGAAAACTTCAAACTGTATATATTGTAACATGAAAACATTGTTTCGTGTGATGGACTGTAAACTAGCTTATTTGCATAATATAAAAAGCCATATACATGATCTACCATTTCAATGTATACAGAACATTCAGTCCGACAAGATGTGCATTATATATATTCATGCACACATACATACATACATACATACATACATACATACATACATACATGCATACACGCACACACAAACACACAAACACACATACACACATACATACATACATACATACATACATACATACATACATACATACATACATACATACATACATACATGCATACATGCATACACGCACACACATACACACACACACACATACACACACATACATACATACATACATACATACATACATACATACATACATACATGGTACGGAATTGTTACACATGTTGAAATTGATACAACATCAATCTTCCTAGCACTCTGATTCGTTTGACAGTCGCTAATACACAAGAGGTACACATGTAATATCCGATATGAGCACGTTCGCTTATTCCTTTCTTCGGTTCCATTACAACCTCAAATTATCAACTGGCAGGTGTTTCCCATCATTCTACGTTCATTTCCCAATGTGCTGTGGTCTGCCACAATATATACCTATACCGGTATGTGTTAGTGGTAAAGATGAACCAATTTATCCTGTATTCAAAGCACATGTTTCAAAGGTTCTGGTGAAAGGTGTCCTCAAACGGTAAACACGTTTATGACAAGTAAAAGACGTTACCTTTTCCAGCATAGCATCTAGTAATGGCATACTCTCTTTCCATGCCTCACTTGTAAGAGAGAAGAAGGCGTATGATTTATTTGGGATAAGTTTTTCAATCGGTACTTGCTTGAGACAAATAATTAAAGAAGCTTCTGTGATGTCTTCCTGGACTACTGCTCCAGAATTCTCGTATTCCTGGAAAGTGAAAGATCCAGTGAGCTCTTCCTGATATTCCTTATTTATTTATGTACTATCATTTCTTAACATAATATTAAATGTCTTGCCGATTAATATGTTTGAGGTTTCTACCGTGTGGAGATTTGATTATACCAATCAAATTTAAAAAGAAGGAGTTTGATTCTCCCAGGAGTAAATAACTTGTATTGATAGACAGTCGACATTGCATACATACTAGTACATGTAGTACATACATTCGCTTATTCCACGCGAATCCAAATGGCCATGACTCCTGCTAAAATTGTTAAACGCTTATCAACATAGATCAGGTATGGCCCCCAAAAATTATGTTGAGCGCTGAGGTGGCATTGGAAAATACACATTACTACATTAACATAATTTACTACTGCATTTGTTAGTGAAGACTTCAAGTAGGCCTTAATGTTTGTCAACTATGAAATAAGTGTGAAGCCTCGAATTGAGAACGGTACCTGCATAGAATAAACCAGTTTGTTGGAAGGCTGCACCAATACTTTGATACCGTGGTTTGTTATTTCCTGGACATGTTTTGGTCCGATTGCTGCTCTTCTTTCCCACGGTGTCCCATCTTCACGTCGTAGAGCAATCACCAGGGGTCTTTGTGGATTTCCAGAAAATGGTCTGACAGCATGATTTTGAGTAACAGTCAATACTCTCCTGTATAACTTTACTGTGCGGTTCTTCCACATTATGTTGTGTTTAGAACGTCCTTAATACGGGTGTAAGTTGTCCGCAGTGTAATAATCATACAGCTAGTGATATTCATGTTCATTCATGTTCAACGTATACGTGGCTGAGTGCATGTTAACGTTAATCGTGATAAGATAGAACGTTTATGTGTACATGTGCGAGTGTCTAAAATATTTCAGGTTGACCCTCCCCCCCCCCAAAAAAAAATGTTTAAATGTGTGTTTTCTTTTGTTTTGACAGTGCTAGCATATCCCCTCAAATAATTTTGTTTTATAGTCAATAGTGAAATAGATTTGTGCAACAAAATATACAACTTTTCTGTTGGTATTGTACTACAGTAGGGATGATAATGGATTAAAATATGTTTTAATGGAATCTAAATTGGAATGATAGCAAAAATTTGAGACTCAAAATAGTGGGGCAATTTGAACCATTTTTACTAATATAAATTAAGAACCAAACAGATTATCATTGTAGTAGCAATACTGAAATCATTATTGTCAACAGGTTTAAAATCGTATAACAGTGACTTTTCTAAAGATATGCCGTTGTGATGCCCTAACCCATCCCTTTCCAATTTCATATTAAAAGAAAGGGACCGGTAAGGGATGTCGGACACGTCGTATCTCTCATACAAAAATCGGATATCACCCTTTGTCAAAGTACAGGTCGATTATCATACAAACCATCGCTTTGAACAACGACTCGTCAATCAGTAAAATGGCGGTCGCATTCAACTACTCAGAGAAATGTGTCTGTGGTCTTTTCAATTTGTATTGACATACCAGGCTATATCTTATTTCCACTACAATATCTATGTTGTTATTTAAACGGGAAGTATATCTCGATGAACGTTGACATTGGTACCATTCTAAGTGATAGGACCTTGGATGCAAGGTTATCAAGTTCTCCCAAGTTAATTACAAGTATATAAATTTATAAAATAGTGCCAGTGGTATTGTAGCACAACTGTATGGTTTATGCGTTAATTTTACTGTTGGTATGGGCAGTATCTTTATGAGGTTAAGTGAAAGTTTTAAAGTTTATCCACTTGCCTAATTATCCATGTTATTATTATTGCAATATATATCACCGTTTTACTGTTGTTATGCATGTATTCTTGTTTCTATGCAAATATATATATATATATATATATATATATATATATATATATATATATATATATATATATATATATATATATATATATATATACACACACCATCATTTGGCTGTTGTTATGGATATATATATATGTATGTATGTATGTATGTATGTATGTATGTATGTATGTATATATGTATGTACATGTATGTGTGTATGTACGTATGTGTCTGTCTGTCTGTGTGTATGTATGTATGTATGTATGTATGTATGTATGTATGTGTCTATCTGTATGCATATATATATATATATATATATATATATATATATTTATATTTATATATATATATATATATATATATATATATATATATATATATATATATATATATATATATATATTATATATATATATGTATGTGTGTGTGTGTGTGTGTACTCACACACATACAACATTTGTCTTGTGCCACAATGATGAAATGTGACAATGTGCAAAATTTTTGTCAAGTCGGGTGATATTGTTTCAGGTCAACTGTCTTCTATTGTAGATACCTCTGTATTTGTATCATTTTGTTTCTTAGCCTATCGATTGCTACTTGGTGGATCTGCGTGACTCAGCTACCTTTGTCCACTCTGAATAGTGTGACTGAGTATCAAAGATTCAGTCAGTATTAAAACAGGCTACATTTATTTCAAACTAAAACAATGATGTACTCTCATTTTCTTAGATGGTTCATATCACCTTTTATTAATCAAAGCCATTTTCATCAACTCACACAAAATTGATGTGGAAATCAACTGGCCCAGACTTTTTTACAATGCTTCATTTAAATACCAATGCACATGGTAAAATGACATTATTTAACAAGAAATAAACTTGTATATTTTGTAATTGGTTATACTAGAAATAGTACCTGAACTGAATATTATGTATACAATTCCAGAATTAACGCTAGTAAACGAGAAACAATAAAGGCCTCATTGGATAAGGATTCTGCAGCATATTCTCGACACATTGCATTACTCCCTCTGTATTCTTTGTACACAAGTCTGATGTCTTTGTAACGGTTTTGTCTTCATCTAGAAAACTAGTAATATCTGGCAGTCAGTGTTTTTTCATTCTGTCATGGTCTCTGGTAAGACATTTTGAATTATCAGGAGTTTTTTCAATGTCTTCTTTCAAAACATCTTGAAGGAACTCCCATTATTGTTACACTGTAGCAAGCCCCCATGTGGCTAATTTGATAGATGGCTATTAACAATGTGCATATGTTGCCCAATATGATAATTCATCATCTGAGAATCCATTTAAAGATGGCCGTCAATTTAAAGATGGCCGCAAGTGCTGCAACTGCTCCAAAATGGCTGGTATAAAAGATTGCTTCTGATTGGTCAATATATTGCAGGATAATGTCATTTTTTGGGCCATGTGAGGCTGTGCAGTGCTCTGAAGGTTTTGATAGGAGATAAAGAGTGGAGATTGAAGACAGGCAAGTTGGTACTTTTAAAGCTCGGTTTTCTCAGCTATACAGTGTGTAATGCAAGGCTTATGAATATTCTCCCATTATAATAGGTAGTCTTTCAGAGGGTAAAGTAAATTCATAAAACACATGTCTGAGAGCAAAATGTAAAAAAAAAAATGAAAGCTCATATCTACACTACAATAGAAAACTAACAAACCATGCTGACTTGATTCAGACTATGAGAACAATCAGAACACAATAAAAAGTCATATTACTACCATGGAAAACAAGCTATCGATAAACTATGATAGACACACAAAGTAAAACCATTGTTTTTGCCTGTGGTAGATGATAGCAGTGTCTTGGTTATACAGATATAATCACCCAGTAATCATGAGAGTGTAAACACCAAAAGTCTCAAAAAATCCAGACCAGTTTGTATTGACATAAGTTTGAA